>NW_009635035.1:40127-66985 GCF_000690535.1 Cariama cristata | reverse complement strand
GGAAAGCAAGTAACTTGAGGGAAGTAAGAGCTAATGAGAAGATCATAATCCTCACTTTGTTACAAACCTCAAAACTGCGTTGGGCTCAAACTTACTAGTTTTAGAAATGAAATATGGACAATATGCAGCAAGAGAATAGCAATTACTTGAATTCCAGTGTCCTGTCACAGTTGATTTACAGCATTCTCTTAGGCTTGACCTAGATGACTTCTTCCAAATTTAATGAAAACTACAATTCAAAGTGTTAGGCTTTTTTTTTTTCTTTCCTTTCCTCCTCTTTTCTTTTCTATATTGCATGTTTTCAAAGAAGACTTCTCTGTGTTTTGGAACATAGGGACAATAACAATGTTTTATTGTGATCTAGATTGATTGCAGCATGTTTTTCCCCCACAGCTTTTTACACAGGTTTAATGAGGATAGCACAGCAGCCTATACAGCGTGTTTAGCGGGTGAAAAATAGGTCTTGTTCTTGTTTGCCTATTCACAATTTGGGAGATCACTAAAGATGTATAAGGGCTGAGATGTGAGATTGAGATGTGTATGCATGTAGTCAGGTCATAGGGTAATGTTTCTCATCTAGATACTTGAATATACATTAGAGAGGGGCACTGTGTTTTCTGTCCAACAGAGAACTTCGCTCTTGCCAAATAAGAAGTGGCCCAGTCAGTGTGTAAATCCAGAAAAATGCATAATATTATGCAGACCTGCTTTTTTTGAGACTTTGAAAAGTAAATCTCTTTTCAGATATGTCCAGTATATGGTGAAATTGCAGGAGTCAAAAGATACCATGGATCTAAATGAATGTGTTTTGCTAAAAGAATAAGCGTCTTCCCTTTCAATTCTTTGTTTTGGAAAAGAGTTGTCTTTTTTTATTATTATTATGTGGATTTCTGGGAGGTGTGAACTTTTCTTTCATTTTTTCCCCATTCCCCGTTTCTGCAACCTCTGTCCATGAGAAAGCAGGACACTTTGCTCCGAGCTATCAGATTAAGTGCATGGTGGTGACTGGGCCAGTGTCCTGTTCGTAGCAGAAGCGGCAGACTCTGGTCTTGACTGACGCTTTGACCTGTCCTCCTGCTGCCCAGATGTTCACCTGCCTTCTGAGGCTGGGGGCAACCAAGTTCTGATTTGGGCAAACTAATGTAGTGCAATTGGTATGATTCAATTAGGATGTTAAACATGTCATCATTTGCCTTATCCCAGTATTAAAATACTGTTTTAAGAGGTATCCACAGGCATTATTTTCAACCTTCATGACAGCTTTGTTTTCCTGGTTGTCTTGTGACAGTCACATCAAAAGATATTTCTCATCGTCCTGCAGAGAAGTAATAGGTTTAATACATGTAATTTTACCCCTGGGCTGTTGTTTTCCCTTTGCTTTGTTTCTATAATTGACTGCAATACATGCTTCGCTGATGAAGCTTAAGTATCAAGTGAGCTAGTTTCCTGTCTTTGTGTGTGTCTCCTCATCTTTCCTTACATGAGACACATTTACGTATTCCCAAATCTCCAAAGAGGGTGCTATTCATTCTGGCATTTATGTGGTTCCATTTGGTGCCACCATGTGCTGCAGCAATCTGAGTTTTCTGTTCTCAGCAAATAGGAGGGGAACAAATTTGCCTCTCTTTGGGAATACCAGTCTGGTGGAAATGTTTGTGCTGTGTTTGTGTGCAGGTCAGTCAAACAACACAGCTGACCTTGGTTTTGCAAGGTCTAAAGCATTTAGAAGTGCTTAAGTGGTCCCATTAACTTCAAAAGGGGCTAAGTATCTGAAAAGCATTTTAATGCTTGTATTTCTTAGGTGCATTGGGACCTTAACATGTTAATTGCTATTTCCTTTGCAATTAAGCCCTCAGATCCCAAAAGTGAGTTGCACTTATCTTTGGTAAAGAAAACATCACATTTTTCCTAGTGCAGTTCCTAGGCAAAATGAGTTCTGAGAGGTGAGGAAAGGAAACGTATCATTTAGTCTGAACTTCTCTGTCTATATTGAATTGACCTTCCTTTCCACAGTGATCTTCAGGATGCTAGCATGAGGATGAAATGTCCTAAACCAGGGAAGCTTATCTATGTGTTGTTTGGAGAGAAACCAATATCCAGCCAATTTGTAGTCATATATTTTGTGTGTTGTATATTTTACAGACGCCTCTCAAGTTTGTCAATAGAAAAAGTCTGGAATGTTTTGTCTTGCTTTATTTTGCTTTGTTTCGGTTTGCTTGGCAGCAACATTTTTAGCATCTTTGATACCTAATGCCAGCAAAACAGACATTGCTTTGCTTTATTTTCCTACAGGGTTTTTCCCATCAGGGACTTCAGACATTTGTTCTTGTTCTGTATGCTATTCATACCCAAGTCCTCTGCCTTGATTCACCACAATTTTTAATTCAGGTGTTCTCCATGTCCATCTTGTTTCATTGTAGCTCTTCTTGGGGAAAGTTGGATACGAGGGTTCTTGGGTATTGCTTGTTCAATGTCGCAGCAAAAAGCTTTAAGTGATATACCTGTTTCATCACCAGTACCTTGAACCTACTTTGAACATTTTTATGCATATGTTGGTATAAAACTCTTAGTGAGCTCTCTTGCTGCTGCTGAAGTGAGGGTGAGCGGTGGCGGTTCCTGTGGTACCTGTGCTCAGCAGAGTGGCAGATAGGAAGCAGCAGCTTCACGTTTCATCCTTCCCCTTTGTTTTCTTCTCCCCTACCCGTCTCCCACTCTCAGGTGGCTTAACTCATTTGCAGTTGGTAGCCTTATGGTTTGAGAAAGTCTATGAACAAGCCACATAGGCTTTTTGGATGTTAGTCCCCTTGGCAATCAGGTCTTCCACCTCAATTATCTTTTCCAAGGACCTGCTGGAATCAGCCGCTAAATACAGCAGTATGTTTCTGTCGTCCTCCACATTCGTCTTCCCCATTCAGCTCAAAACCAGCTGACCAACAGAGCCTTTTCCTGAATCTGGGGTCCGACTTTGGACTCTACTTTTACACCCTCTCCCACACCTTCCTTTGGCATTGCAAGACTTGGCTAATTACCAGGGTGGTGTTTGCAGACTGTGATTTTAAAGATGAGATGGCTTAATGAAACTTAATGGAGTATAATGTGCCAGAGTTTGGATTGTGTGCTGCTACACCACTTTCTGGCTTAAAAATCTCTGTCCTCCATGTCCTTTGAAACAGCGAAGTGGCCAGTTCTAGGCTGTTCCATGCTTTTTCTAGGCTTAGCTTTAGATTTTGCTTTCCTTTGAGCAACAGAATATTGTCAGTACAAAATGTATCATTTTGGACACAGCTGCATAGATGTGAGCTAATGTTGCAAGAAAGAGGGAGAAGCACCTTTCTGTGTGTGTAAGGTAAACTAACTCTGGGCAAAAAAAGGAGCTAGGTACAACTCCTTGTATGGCAGATGAGAAACTTCTTGCAAGTAGTGGGCATCTGGAAAGCCACCTGGTGTTGCTACTTCATCCATAGCTTAACAACTTGGGCTTCTGCCATCTACACATTTGCCCTACTCTGTTGCCAAAATTCACTGTAGAAACAGTGCCAGATAGAAATAAAGGACAGGCAGACAAAGGACTGTTTCAAGCATCTACTGTAAATTCATACTCTATCAGCTAGGAGGAGAAGTTTGCTTCTCTACCTCTATTTCTGGTTTTTTCCTCTGTGCAGGAGCTTATGTCACAAAGGACTGTTGCAGTGTTTCTAACCCACTTTTGCAGATCCAAGGCTTTCAGATATCTCTCAGTAAGGTTCAAACAAACCATCTTATGTGTCTGAGAAGCATGTTGGAGCTGGGACTCCAAACTGCTGAAGTTTTATTCATTTTTCACCAAAATCCTCTCTACATTGCTTAGAATCACACTTGCGCTTGCAGCTATCTCTTTATGGACAAGCTGTCATAATTTTTATTGGAACCAACAAATTCCATATTCATGTTTTAAGAGCAGAGCTGAAGACATTGTTTGTTTTCCCAAGTGCTTCAGTGATCCTGAGTGAACTCTGTGGAAGTGACAGTTGACATCCCTTTGGAGAGGCCTTCAAAATATATTCTGTTCTGAATCAAATGCTGAAGGGTACAGTGATGTGACAGGCTTCAAGGAAACTGACTGAGGGGCTGGACAGGCTCTAACAGGAAATATTTAAAAGAAAAGAGAATGAGACAAAGGAAGAAAAAACCCCAAAACACCCAAACCACAAACAAACCAGAAAGTGAAACAAAGGGTGAAGATTAGGGTATAGAGGTAATCACCATGGTTCTGATTGGAGCTTTGCTGTCTTGACTGAAGCCAAAGCTCTGCCACTTTCTTTTGCCATCTTCCCTTGTTCTTTTCCTCCATCCTCTTCCTATGCTACTGTAGCAGGTGGAATGGATTTATCTAACTGAACTTTAGTTGTCTGAGCAAACCACCTGTTCTCCTTTTGCAGTCAGTGGAGATAAATGTGTGGATGTGATTTGACTGACCCGTTTTTGATGTCCACATTAGTGTGATATGAATAATACTAGAATGTGCATTTCTCCCCTTCAGTCAAAAGCAGAAACCTCAAACATACACTAGGAGTATATGTTGTAGAATATTATATTTGGTCAGATAAATCATACTGAGAAGGAGACCAAAGCTATGGTCACTGTCTTGGTGTGCTGATAAGTGCTGAGTTTGGGGCTCAGTAGCTCTTCAGCAATTGAATAGAGGATGTTTTGAGAGACCATTCTCTATTCAAAAGCATGTTTTCCCTTCACAGTCACTGCTGAATCTGAGATGAAACATGGGGCTCAAAGAAGCTGCCTAATGCAGTGGATGATTAAGTCAAAATTTGGACCACTTGTGTCATTATTAAAGCATCTGATCACAAATTATGGGGATCTTTGGGACAAGAATTGAGAGCATGGAAGCACTTTCAAAGGCTGCAGTAAACCTTGGAAAAGACCTCTGGAGCTAAAATTATGACAGAACTCAAACGTTCGCAAAATAGAGTGAGGAAATCATAAAACACAATAACAAGAACAAAACAGGACTAATCTGAGCTTTCACGTGACTAATAGCCTGCCTTTGGGGTTGCTCGTATGAGGGAGAATGGATTAAGACTGTCCTCTAGGAAAGGAGATTAGGTCTTCAGATAAATAACTTTTCCCCCTTTCTTTCTTTTTAACAGCAAATAGAAGTGTCAGTATATTTTGGGATTTTTTTTTTTAATGTTTTTGATGCTCCAACCTTTCTGGAAAGAAATGCTTTGTTCCAAAAGGATTAAAATGAAGCATGGTGTTTAAAAGTAGTTACTACTTCTTTGTCTTTTTTTTTTTCCCCTCCTTGAACTCCTTCTCAAATTCAGTCTGAATTTGTAAGAATTTCTGGGTTGCTCCTGGCTACAATTGAATTTAGCACCTGGTGAATACATTTATTCCTTTCTTAATGGATCTTTGTCTACATATAGATGATTTCTGGAAGACTCTTTGTTCCCAACTTACCTCCTGAGTTTATTTTCTATTCTTTTTTGTGTTTGTATTGCTGTGAAATTCATGCTTCCAGTTAGGGCTGAAGGCCTCTTGAATCAAGCATTCTGCCAACACAAGAAAAGCGGTGGTACTTAGCCTAAAGAGGTCATCACCTGACTGCAGAGGAGAAAAAATGAAAAAGTATGTAGCATAATTTCAGATAACTTGTTGCTGAACTTTTCATTGTTACTTTTCTCCAGGTCCTTAGCCATGACCTTGAAAACTATTTCACGTCTTTCTGCTGCTATGTAGGAATGGCCATTAGCCTACATATCAGTTGTTTTTTAGGGTCTACAAAGGTACATTTGGAGCAGTGAAATAGCTCTGTGTCTTCATCAGTGAGAAGCACTGTCCTTATGGACAGCTCAGCAATTATGGATGACTTCTTGGAGCTCCTGCAAACTTAAATCTCAATAAATCAAGGGCTGACTTAACACTGGAATAATTTCTGTCCTTATACAAGAGAAGTCTGGCACTTTCAGGCTTGGAGAAAGTGATTCTGTGACCCTTGCTTAGCAGATCTGCCAGTGGATCTTCTTGAGGAGCTCTGTGCACTAGATGGGTTCATTCAGGAACATGTGTAAATCAGTTCAAAGATTATTCACAACTCATCAGAGGTCTGTGGCCTTAAGAAAGTGTCCTGTAAGTGTATGTAAGGAATGGCAGTGCTCTGGAAGAACTGCAATTACTGTTATATCCACTTTTACTTTGAAAAAGGCTGTAAGCATTTTGTTTTAATGCAAAGTAGTTTTCTGTTTTTCTGTTTGTGCACACTTCCCCTTCCTTATGCATGTGTGAGAGAGAAATAGTAAGACACTGGAAGAAGGGTTAGGTCTATGACAGTCCCAACCCAGAAATTACTGCAGAACCCACTGTTACATTTACTCTTTGGAGGATTCTTAGCAAGATTTCCACGTGAAAGTGTTGTTGCTAAAATAATGTACCATTAGTGGCTGCTGGGGTTCTTCCATCTGTAATTGGCAATTGGATCTACTTAAAACAGCCGAGTTACTATTAAGAAAGAGAATTTGCACACATCTGACACCTCTATGTAAATGTCTGAATTTTATACAAATCAGATAAGGATAGTGAGTGGCAAAAAATCCCCCCCCCAAAATGCTGCTTAGATGTTTCTATGTCTAAATGCCAGTGCATGGTATTTGGTTGTTCTCATAGAGCAGATGCATCTACTGGGTTTGGTTTTGTTTTGTTTTTAAACTGGCATAAGGACATGCTGCTTTGTTTTTGAGATGCTGAAATTAGGGTGGGAATAGCCTTGTATCCCGGGACTCAAGATATCCTATTTGTATACTCTTTTAGCTATGAAGCTGGGAATCTGTCTTAGCAAAAAAACCCACAACAACCAAATAAGCCAGCTCCTAAAATAAAACTAACTTTTGATGTTTTCTCAAGTTAAAGGTCAAATAAACTTGACTTGATACTTTTATTTTTAATACTGAAAAAAATGAACATTGCCATGAATATACAACAACCTTTTACCTGCAGAGAAACACATAGGTCACTATTAATTTTGAGTGATATAGAATTAAATACATGAACTGTCAACACTTTGAATTCAAACCCATAAAATGAAATGCAAATGTGATCAATCCAATTAATTCAGTGGGAGTGGATTTATTGCCAAGAAGGAGAAAAGGTGAAAACAGAAGATGACTGAAAAAAAAAATTCAGATCCACTCTGGGATTATACAGTGGGTAATGTAAACTTCTGGACTCTGTCTATAGTTGAAATACATTTCTGCTGTCAGATGTACCTGGTACATAAACGCAGAGTTTGAAAATTCATTCTTCAGTTAGAAGGGGAGAAAAAAAGTGATAAAAGGTAGTAGTTGAATAACACATGTTTAATAAAAAGTCATATTTTCTCTGTATTGGTTTCCATGCACTCCTGACCAGTTGGTGGCTTCCTGTTTCCGTTGCTGAATGCTGCTGCCACAGTAAGACAATGTATAGCCACGGATATTACATTGATTTACTGAAAGAGTACTGCAAGAGAACAGGAAACTTAGTTGGCCAGTGTTGCACTGCCATAACAAGCATTACTGCCAGATAATTAACCTTGCTGTTTGTTTAGCACCCTCAGAAAGCTTCATTACCAATGCAGTCAATTATCTTCTGGTAATGGCTACTCCAGAAGGTAGAATTGCTTAATTAAAATTATTTAGACCAAAGAGGCTGTATGATTGGGTAATGGATATTGGAATGGAATAGAATAATCTCTCTGAGCTACATACCTCATCTAAGTCTTGTATTTCACACTTCAGAATGCCAAATTCTGCATCTTTTTCCACACAAAAATAACAATGAGAACAACAATAATTATGTATTCATTCTCCCACCTACATACATTTCCTTTCTCAGTAACATCTTTTTATAAAGCAGTTACAGTGGGAGGACGAAAGAGCTAAATCAACCATATAGAGTGCTTTAAAGAGTAAGGATGGAAGTGGGTCTATTGCATTAAAAAAAAAGGAGGGAAGATTGTTGCTGGTAAGAGATGTAACTCACAGCTCTGCAGGTATGTGTTAGGTGTTGCTGAAGAGAGTCTCTTGATGGCCTCCCCTGAGGAAAGAGATTTGATTTGTTCCCCCCTCTGTGACAATTTGCATTCCACCTTCTTTATAGATCATCAAAGAAGTGGAAAGAGGCCTGAGTTTTTGACAGTCAGCCTTAGAGCAGGACTATCTTTGAAGTTAAAGGCTGGTTGATATGGAGATACAGCTTTGGGTGCCTGTTTCAGTAGGGCTTGAAAATAAGGTTTGTTTTCCATACTATAGAAATCTTCAGAGCTTTGCTCCCACTTCCAAGAGCACTTGAAAGCCCAGTGGGTCCATTAGTACAGACTTAAATTGATTAGTGAGTCTTAGAGCTACTTCTGTACTTCCAGACAAGTGAACCTTGACTGATGTGTGTTTTGCCAATAAAAATCCCAGTGGGATGGAATTGTATTACTAAAACTGTTCTTTTACCAGTCTGTCTTGTTTCACTTATAGCTGATTTTCCTGTGTGACTGCAAATTTATAGCCTTGTTGGCCCACTTAGGTCCATGGTAAGAACTCTTTGCTGTATGTACAGCATAATGTTGTTCTTGTAACTATGCTTGTAATAGCAGCCTTAGTCTAGGCATGGTATATTACTTATTCAGTACCTGGTATTCCTCTCAAGGGCTGTATTTGTAAAGGTATGTAAATGTCAAATATGTAGTACAGGTGAGAGGAAAAAAAAAACCACTAAAGTAAATGGCATAGATGAGAACATCCATTGCAATCCGGCACCTAAGCTACAAACCCAGGTTGGAAAACCTGATTCTGGACAGGCATCTGGACAGGCATCTGTGTGCCGGATTACCTCAAAAAACTCAACTCCGACATTATTTTTCACAATGGGATTTGGGTTTCTATGTCACCTATGCGCATTTTAAACCTTTGGACTTTGTGAGTTATGGTCCTTTTGGGTGAATTGATAGTTGCTATAGAATAGACTCCAAAGGTAGAGGCTAATGAGGTGAAAGAAATGCTGGTGGAATGAAGTGAATGGCAGAACTCATGTTGGTTTTATATGGCCAAGATCCCACTTATGATTTCTGCAGCAGGCTCTGAATTTCTAGTGTCTTAAATGCGTCCCTAACAACTATAACCTTTTTATCCCCTGAAAACCATAGAAAACATGAGAGATTATAGCTGAAATCATATTTGCTCTAGTATCTCTATCTGTAAATAATCTCTGCTATTAAGAAAATAACTGTGATTCTTTATGCTAATTTTGTCTCAAAAGAAAATAACTACAGGCATAGTACTGAAACCAGGTACTCTTCCTTAGTCTTTCAAAAAAAAAAAAAACCAAAAAAAAACCCCACAAAAAACCCCCAAAACCCAAAAACAAAACCAAAATGCAGGAATAAGCAAATTGCTGCTTAAGAGGCACTGCTTATTTACTAAGCATACAATTAACCTATGGACCTTGCTGCCTTAAGATATTATTGAGGCAAACAATTTAGCCAGATTCCAGCAAAGCCTGGCTATTTATATAAATAGTAAGAATAATCCGGAGGTATAATAGCTTCCATAAAATATAATGAATTTAGAAACTTGCAGTTAAAGACACCAGCAAGATTACTAGCTCATAATTTTACCTTAAGTCTTGCCATGTTCAGTGTTTTAACAAAGCCTCGGGTCTAAAGCATGTTGTTTTGTGAGAAGTTCAACTTTCTCCTTTAAAAATGTGTAAGATGTATGTTACTGGTTGTCTTGAGAAGTCTGAAAAAGTGAAAACTGGAATTCAGATTAGCAGGATGTTCGCTTTCTGCTTTAAAAAATACCAAAACCCACCATGTTAAGAAGTTAGAATTCTCTTGTACTCAAGGGTCATGGTTCTTTATGGAGCTGCCCTGTAAGGTTTGAACATTAGTGGCAATTGTGATTGCACAAAGACAACCACTACTCTGTGGGGTAGTGTGGGGAAAGGAAACATTCATGTTGACAGCTGATACCCTTTCTATACCAGCCCTGAGTTCTGTGAACTGCAGACAGGGACAGAAAGATGATCATGATCTCTGTCCTCTATTCTAATAGAGCCACACTGCAGATTAGAGGGCAAATGCAGGCTTTCTCCAGAACGCGTCAGGGATGTCCCCAGATAAATGAAAAGTTTCATCTTTGAATAAGGTTGGTGCTTCAAGAACACCCATCAGCAGAGCTATAGTAGAGATATGTGTGTATGTGTGAGGATGTTGGTCTATGGCAGATAATAATGTGGCTTCTTTCTCACCATCCCTGGAGGTATTTAAAAGACATCTAGATAGGGCATTTAGCGACACAGTTTAGTGGGACTTGGCAGTGTTAGGTTTATGGTTCGACTCCATAATCTTAAAGGTCTTTTCCAACCTAAATGATTCTGTGGTTCTGTGATTGTTGTTTCCGGTGAGTGTAACTTGAATTACCATGCCTTTATTACAATTTACAAAACTGCATATAGACAATTCTGCAGATGATAGTAACTTTCTAAGAGCCTGGAACTTTGTTTACCTCCGCTGGCCAAGACAGGCTTGTCCACCCTTTAACAGATCTTATTGCAGTACTCAGTAGGGTGCTAGATGATTGCATTTCCAGGGACAGGGTTTCCAGATGATTGGAATATAAACAAAACCGTAGACAGCTTGCTCAAAATAATGAAACCAATAAGCTAGATTGCCTTGTCTAGTAGTCTTCACATTTTCTTCAGTAGCTTCATAGCAGTAACAATGACAGGCTTTGTAGAAGTGCTGGTAGATACAAGAGATGGGACTGACCTAGGGCAGGGCATTTCTACAGAGCAGGAAAATTGCCTTTCTTTTTTAGAAATCTACCTACAACTTCAGAACATTTTATGGGTAACCTTTGTATTTGCTCCTTCCTTGCTCTGCACAGGGCATTGGCAATGCCACAAGGACACTCTGCAGCCTACAGCAGATGCTAGTACCACTTTAAATTAGCTCTTATCCAGTGATTGATTTGCAACCAAGTGCCCTTAAACATGTTTGTTCCCCCCAAATACAGTCAACTCAAAATAGAACCTCAAGTGTGAGAAAGTACAAACAGATTCAAGTACATGACATACTCGCAATTACTGTATGGAAACAATAAAACAGGGAAAAAATAGAAACCACTTCAAATCTTATTTCCTTCCAAAAGAGAGTGTAATCAAGGTATAATGAGCATTGAAATTAATAAATTAAAAATAAATGCCCATAAGAGGGAGAAAAAAATGTGTTAATCAGTTGGCAATTATATTTTTGGCATTGTAAATTAATTCCCCGAATGAATCTCCTTCCAGCTTATTGCACTCCATTATCTGTTTTCTTCCTTATTTTTTATCTAATGATTAGTGTTTCTGAATTCTGTACATAATGGTAATTTTTCAAAACCAAAGGTGTTTGTTTAAAGATAAAAAAAAAGACAGTGTGTCAAACACAAGATTATGACATTTTGTCCTTTCCAATCTGTGAAGGAAAGAACAGAAATGTCCTTATAATGACGCTATCCTTTTGGTGTTCTTTTTTTGTTCGTTTTTTTTTTCTTTTCTCCCTGGATTGAGCCTTGTGGCATTACTCATCGTTTCAGTAATGGAAATGATTCTCAGTTGTCTCCCAACTGCTGCTAAACAGCGATCTGCAACAAAACTCATCTGTTCCAACTCCTCCATCTTCTTTGCCCCACCCTCAAGTACTAAGAGGCTTGCAGACAGCCTGAGAAGTTTTAAGTTAAGAAAGAGGAGGAGGAAAAATCGTAACTCTACTTATTGATAGTTCCTTCTCACTTATGTATCTCCTGATTTAATCATAACAGCATTTTCTTTCTGCCCATGTATCAAAATCTGCAATAGCTGGGAAATTATTGATGCTAACCTGAAATAAAGAAGGAAGTAATATATTGGATAGCATCCAGGGAAGTGATTTGATCTGGGAAGTAGGAGAAAATAAACAGCTGCTGGGACACTTTGCTTTGTTTTGCTCTACCCCACCAAAAGAAACACCCCAAAATGTCAACATCTTGTTCTGTAGATGAAAATTCTTGAAATAGAGTGAATGTCCATAAATGTAATTTACTATGGCAATGCAATTCAGAGGAGGTGAGACAAAAGGCTGTATTGTTCATGACTTTCTGAAGTACAGTGGAGAAGAAAAATTTATTGTGGAAGTAGGAGGAAGGGCAGAACTAACACACAAACCAAGGTGTCCCTGAGATTTCAGGACTCAGGCAGTTTAGGGTCTGCTGCACAGTGAATATTTCCTATATCTGAGAGGCTCGGACACTGCTGTCCTGACTCTGGAGCTACATTCAAGGGTAAGGTGGCAAGTGGACATGAAATCTTCTGCTGCATTTCCCTGCCACTCATCTTGGGAGTGTCAATTTGCCAAGCGTTGAACTTGGAGAGCTGAGGAAAAGGGATTCTCTCTGCTTCTCCCTTCGATCTGATTTTCAAGTACCCTTGTACTCTTAGAAGAAAAACATGTCAATGTGCTACTTGCATCTCTACCTGGGTCTGTGTTTCCACGATATGACCAGAAAAGGATTCTACTATGCTCCTTTCTGCCATCCATCCTTCCATCTTTCACTCCTACAGCAGCTTCTCTAGCACCTTGTGGAGCAGTGACTTGGGGATCTTCACAGCATGGTGGAATTTTACATATGCCCTCTCCTGCTGGTTGGCATCCTCCCAAGCAGTACCTTTGCTGCTTGGAGTCAGATGGGGGGAGAGAGAATGTTACGCCAACCAACTTGAGCCACGATATCTGCTGTAATGCTGGGAAAGAAAAAAAATATCCAGAACAGTAGCACAAGAAAGGCGTGCCTGATGGGCCAAATGGTTTCTACATGAACGTGTGTGAGGCATGAATGTGTGGTACTGGCTTGCTAAGCTCTTGCCTGGGAGATGAGAGAGAGGGTCATCTGTCTTCACTAGCCTCTGAGAAAGTCTTTAACTGAACAGGCAGTGGCCAGTAGTTTTGAAATGAAAAGACAAGTGCTTATGTAGGAGTGTTTCTGATAGTCTTTTAAGGTAGTCTTGTCACGCTATGGTACGGATGTTTCTAAGTGAGCTGTAGCAACTGGGTCACCAGGCAGCACGTTTGTGAGTTGCCTTGGCTGTGTGTAGGCTGTGGTGCCTGGGGGAGGGATGCTCTGTCTGTGCCAGTGGGTGCTGGACTGTGAAATAAAACTGTAGGTACTGCTCAGATATAATGTAGTGATTTGCAATGAAATAAATGTAAACAACTTTGGAAATACACGAAAAGAGACCTGACAATGGCATCCAAAAGAATTGCCAGCAACTAACCACGTTTTCACATTAATGCATATTCCTTTAAGTTGTTCGATTAGGTCTGTATTAGTTTTGCAAAAAAAAACCCCAACACTCAATTGCGGCAAAAGATTGACACGACAGTGTTATGTTCTGTATTTTCCTAGCTCTGTCCTGTTTTCAGCACTAAATAGACTCAGGCTTCCTCCTTTGGATGTGTTGGATTATTCAGAGATGTGGAGTCAGTAAATCTTCCACTAGTAGGATTCTTTGTGTTAGATTTTTGTGGCAATAATTTCAAGCTATTCTGTTTCACGTTATTCTTGTTGTCAGTAAATTTTTTACAACAGTATTCTTAGCTTGGCTGAAATTGGATAATAGTCCATCAAGGACCTGTGATGTATAAAAGAAAACCTAACATTAAATATTCCAGCGTAGTGTGCTGACAATGTATGCGTGCCCTCTTATATCCTAACAACTCAGTACCTGCAAATATTTCACTGCAAAACTGGCAAATGCAGTAAAATGGGCCAGGGCTGTTGGAATACAGTTAGTGACTGTGACTGTGGCCTGTGCCCTGGCCCACAGCCATGCTTTCTCTGTGACTGGTGTGATTGGTGTCTTTCAAGAGACTTCGTTGTTCTTCGCTTGCCCAGATTTGCACAGCCTTATTAATTACAATTACTGTTGTTGCAAACAATTTCATTTCTGGAGTTTCAATGTCAATGTTGTATAATCCGTTACAGGGCTTTTTTTGTTAAAAGGAAATAAAATCTATCAGTTTAGTTATTTACATGTCTGCTAAATAAAACCCTCCCTTAGCCATGGCATGATTCAAGCAGTAAGCAATCCTGACATGATAACACCCCCATGCAGGCAGCAACATTTCCAATATCATTCTGCCTCCTTCCATGCCGCTCATGCCTCTAACGCTTCATCCTGAATTGGTAACGTCCATGGGAGCTTCATCCCTATTGTAAGCGGAGTTGTGTTGCACCCTGTGAGCCTGCTCCTGATTCAGTCCTGTGTAACTTTGTGTGTAAAAGTGCAGAATTATAAGCCTTGGTTCAAATCTTTGTAAGATGGAGGTCTTGTTTCTAAGCCATTTTAACCACGGGGCTTTGATGGTTGTAGCACTACTCTTCCCACAATAGTGCGTTCATTGTACAGCGTAAGCAACTGATAATAAGCAGTGTGGGTCACCTCTCTGCAGTTTCAGAGGCTCCTAAGAAAGTGCCTGTTAGTACAGCAGCAGCAGTGTGGAAAGGATTGTCAGATTAAAAGGTAATTTAGAACTCCACAGAGAACAGGGACGTTTGATTTAAGGAGTGTGCTATGAACAAAAAAATGCTGTTGGTGGCATGATGTTCTTTTCCTTCCTCTGCTTCCAGGCTAGCCAGGTACTGGATTGGCCTCCTGAAGGGACATTTATGTTGTTTATTTGCCAGTCTTGAAGTTTAAAACTTTTCCGATTGTGCACAAAGTAACAGTCTTTTGTTTAGCATTGGGCTTTCTTATTATTCCTCCCTTTGCGCAGGTGCCAGGGAACAAAACCTAATTGAATGTTGTTCGTTGCTGTCGCTAGGCACGTGGCGAATGAAGGAAAAGGTACAGGCACTACTGGCTGGTGAAACAGATGGGGACTCGTAGCCAGTAATGAAATATCATGGCTGATGTATCTTTTCAGCGACAGTGGTGGTGTCCCTGAACAAGGCCACCTGGACCCAGAGGATGGCTTTGCTAGGGTTATGGGTGAGAAAGAAAGGGAAATTGGTGTTTATTATCTCTCAGGCATCTGTTTAATTTGCACCTACAGAGCTGCCCATGTAGTTAGGTAGTGTGCTGTTGCTTTTGGAGGACAGAGCTATCTTCCAAGGCCTCTGGTGTCGGTTGTTACAGAGAAGAGCAAATAAATGTGGTGGGCCGGAAAACCTCAAGAACTTACTGGTTCTCTGCAGGGTTATAGAAAAGGGGCGGTGGGGGCTTATTTTGAAAGCCATTTGCTTTCTCATTCTGCTGAGATGTGATTCAAACCAGAAAGTGGAAACGCTACGGAAAGTCACGAGGTCACATTATCCCTGTGCTGTTAGAGATGTGTTTCAAATACAGTTTTTGGTCTGTAAACAAATACAGTAAAGCTTTGAGGAGAACCTAAAAGAAAATCCACACACATATATATGTGTGTATAAAACATATATGTGATGTGTGTGTTGAAACTGAACATAAATGTTTTGGTATATATACACATGCATTCATAAAATAGAGAATAAAAGCTCTATTTAACAAGAAAATCATGTTGATGAATATATTCATCTTCCAGTAAAATTCACATTTGGAGAAAAACAAAAACTAACAACTCGCTCTTTTTCTTCAGCAATCATCAGGCATTTCAGGGCACGAACAATCAGAGCTGTCCTGCTGAGGTTTGCTAATCACACATATGTGCTATCTATTCCCTCATGCTTTTCAGCTTTCCTGTGATTCATAACTAAGCCAGGTTGCAAAAATACCTGGTACCTGCCTAGTAGATCATGTGATGGCAGTATGTGCAGCAGGGCAAGAGGGAGTACTGGGACAAAATGAGCAGTAACTTGTTTTTCCTACAGTAAACCTAATGTCATCTTGACATCCTGCAAATCCAGGTGCTGCCTACAGGAAAATTGTGTAAATAACCTCTGAGAAAAGACAGCTGGTAAACTGCATGATTTCTTAAGCTGAATCACCAGAGTTCCTAAAGCCAAAAATCTGTTTTACATCATAAAACAAGATTTATTCTTCGTTCCCAAGTTTTAGGCAGACTCTTTCTCAGTATTCCAACTTCCCTTAACTTTTGCTTACACTTCAATCGTTTTTCAGTCATGATAGTCTCAAAACTTGAAATGCGTTACCAGTTTGACACTCTCACATCCATGTTATTCAATCATTAAGAATGATAGTCTCAAAACTTGAAATGCGTTACCGGTTTGACACTCCAAACTTCACATCCATGTTATTCATTCATTAAGAGTTTGATAAAAGGTCTGAAAGAAATCTACTTATCTGTTCTTACTCTGTTCTTACTAGCATTCAAGTAGTCTAACTAGCTGTAATTTACTGCTTTTATATTTCACGTAAGTGTTCTAAATAACTATGCAGATTAGAGTTTATGTCGTATGGTAATTCAAGATTTTTTGAGAATTGTTTTTAAGGGGATTGTCATAGTCTTTGGTCTATGCTGTATTTATTACTGTTGAAATTTTTAGGGCGGGGTCACCAGGGGATGCTTCTTTTCAGTTGCTGCTTGGGATCTGGACATTGCCTATTGGGCTGAGATCTTGGGAAAGGGAGATTATTTGTGTGCCCTCTATCAGTGTTGGATGGGGGAGGTCCATGTAGCTAGAAAGGAGAGAGTTTAATAAGGTGCACACTTAAGAAAGTTATGTCGGGAAAGTTACAGCCCTTCGCTGTTTTCTTCGGTAAACACATGCCTACTTAAAGTTGCCTTTGATCTGAGTTCAGTGTGCTTAGATGAACAACAGTTTTACCCATTTTCCTGTTACTGTTTTAAAAAGGGATGAAAAATCTTAGGGATGTAGCAGAAACAGAAGTGTTATTAACTTGGAACTGCCGTATTGTTTATTTTCTGGTTTTCCTTGGGAGAACTTTCTGTGAATCACCATTCCTGAGGGTAAACATATTGGCTGGTATTGGATCTTTCGTTCTTTGAGGGCGCTCACTTTTAAATAAAACTTTTCACTGGAGTGATGTCTCTGATAAATCTGTATTTTCCTAAAAAAAATCTAAAGCCATTGTACGATAGTATTAATTTATAGCACTATGGGAAGTAAATTCCATCAAATTATGCTGTGCTTTAATAAAGTTCTCAGTTGACCAACAGAAAAAGCATGCATCCACATAAGGCTTTCTTTTAAGCAAAAATGAAACAAACCCAACCCTCCCAAACTGCAAAGTCAACCACATTGCATATTGTCTAATCAATAAAACAAGCGGTTAATTTTTAATGGGATGTTAAAAGCCCTCTCAAACTTGATCCATATTTCCATAAAACTGTTGGAGGCAAATTTAAAGAGGAGCAATTATTTATTGAGGAAATTCCATTACAGCTGTGTAGCTGTGAGTGGGAGATGAACCTGCAGCACAAAGCCAGGGTTTAAGTCCATTCCCACACTTGACTTTCCAGCATAATTTCTTATTGACAAAGTAAATCTGTGAAGCAATTGTGATTTTTCAGCTATTTATTTTTAGTGCTGTTTCCACTGCAGGAGTGCCTGAGGTCAGACAGCACAAGGTGCTCTGCAGGTGCAGCCTGCAAGGGTGCCTGAAAAGAGCGATCCACTCAATGCAGGCACTAGCTGGTGCAATGTTCATTGTTAATGATAAATAAAGGCATGTCTATTATACATAAGTGCTTCACAAGCACTCTTCCTGAGCTTATCATAAATGGAAGTGGGTCTTGGAAGATGAAAGAGCAAAAGGCTTTGAAATGATTTCTGGGAAAGGATTCCATGCTCCAAGCTTAGCAGTGAGGAAAATGTTGCGGCATTCATGGCAGAAGTAAGCAGTCAAGGTTATTGTTCTTTAGAAAGTAGGCCTTGGAAATCAAGAGTTTTTTGTGTTGTTTTTTTTGTTGTTGTTGGGGTAAGCAAAATGAATGTTTAATTTGGTATCACATCTGATTAAGAATTATTTTTTTTTTTTTTGCACCAAGATGTTGAAAGTGGAATGAGGGTGAGACAGTTTAACACTGGGTTTCTTTTGGGAATTATTCAGGCTCCAGCGTACTTTGCTATAGTGCAGGGCAGGTTTCAGCATTACTATTCTTCATTACAATTAAATAAGTGCAAATGCATTGTGGTAAGAGGAGTCTGATTGAGGAGTCTGGGTTATATGGTGTATGGGGGACTACAATACTTAGGAATTACAACTCCCAGGAAGCACTGTGCCATTATGGAAAAATGTTGAACATTAGACAAAGGATTGGAGTCTAGTCTATAGCTAGATTAAGTATTTTGATATGAGGAACGTTGATATGCTTGGTCCTTTTCATCAAAAGCATTAAAGCAAAACATTTATTAGCTTAGTTTCTAGCCTGTGAAAATACTAGGAAATAAGTAGATGAAGTCTAAGTGGAATATATGGAAACCAATGTGATGCAGGATAAAATTAGGTACTGGAATCTTCCACAGAATAGATATTCTGGATTTCTTTCTTTTTAAGTGTTAATGCTTTGCATCTAGATGAGGTTTAATGCAAGATATGTTCAAGGTATTATTCTTGAGTTTCAAGGCCTACGTCACTGAGAACCTTTTCCTGCAGACTTTGTCTATCACATTGCCTAACTCCTCTGAGAGAATCAGCAGAGTTGTTAGATTAAAAAAAAGAGGGAACTGTTGAGAGCATAATTCCAGTGAGAAATCAGCAGGAGCTGCTCTTGGTGTGTGATGCACGTAGGATGGTCATTCATAGGTCTATTGCTAGCTTTCTGGAAGTGTGTTGCTGACAGAAAACAATCCAGAAAAGTGTATTTTTATACTGGTTTTATTATTACAGTACGCATACAAACACATGGACAGCCCAGTACAGTTTTGTCACCGTTTAAGGCTGGATCGGCACTTAAAACGGACAGCAGATGCTCTCTGCTAACCTTTCCCTCCCCCCGGGAGGGGAAGGGACGGAGAAAAGGGAGAGAGACTTATGAGATGGAAATTAAAACTACTTTATTAATACAATAATAATGGAAAATAGTATAATGATATTATTACTGCTACTACTAATAACGGAAATAAGAGGAAAAGTATACAAAACCGATAGTGAGTGTCCCGATGACAGTTGGGGGATCGCAGGCTGCAACCCGCAGGGGCTCGCGCCGCTGCCGCAGCAGGGCAGGCAGCTGGGCATCCTGGACCGCACTCTGCAGCTGACAGGAACCAGATTCAGGAATGCACGGGTCGGGGTTGGAGGCAGGAGAGCCAGCAGAGTCCCACAGGTATGCTGGCCGTGAAAGAAGAGAGCGAGACCCTTGTGATTCCTTAGCTTTATACTGAGGATGACGTGGATGGAATGGAATACCTCGTTGGTCAATTTTTGGTCACCTGTCCCATCTGCACTCTTCCACAAGTGCAACCCTTTTATGACTTTTTACTTGCTTAACAAAAGAAGGCCAGCAGTGGCCTTGGTTCTCATGGGGATAAGTATAAACATGGGCCTTTCTGCATACCAATCCTACTGATGCTTCAGTAGCAGCTATAAACATGGAGTGTTATCAGGCCTGAAAAGCAGACTGAAAAACGTAGCTGTACTTTCAGAAAGTGCAGTTACTTAGAAGAAACAACTGAAAGAAAAACTCCTGAAAGGAGAAATAGTCCTGTTTTAGCCAAACCAGGACAAGTTTATATATTGTGATATGACACATCTCTGCTTTATATATTAGGAAGTGCCTGGACTTTGATAAACTCAAGTAGAAGTATGGAATGGCAAGAGCTGTGACAGGCCACTTGAGAAAATGCATGATATAAGTAGGTATCTGGTTTTTCAGCAGTTGTGTGACAAGAAGGGAGTTGTACTTGGCCTCCCTCATTGTCAAATGGGAGAATCCTGCAGGAAGCCACAGCTGGCTGCTTTTCCTTCAGCAAGACTGTGCAGAGGAAGAAATCTGGGCTTGAGCAAAGCCAGGGAATAAAGTTGGGAGTGGCACATGGGACTTCTTCAGGTGTTAAAAGGATAGACAGACTCTGGGAATGAACGTGTTGCCTTTGTGACTGTTCAGGAACCAGTGAAGTTCCCAAGTGTCTGGTAACACTGCAGGAGTTCACATGTTTAGACAAGATTGTTTCTTCAGCATTCATTTTCTGCATTTCCTTCAGAGGTGGGGTGTTGCTCCTGAGCAATGTCCTTAAACAGTGGAAGAAGAGCATCAGCAAGGGAAGGTCATGTTCCTTGCATTCTGAACTGAGGCTTGGCATCAACCTGAAAGGATCTCTGCTGTGCCCTCACATAGTTCATAGTATATATTGAATAACAGACTAGTTCCAGGTGTGCTTTCGTATTGGAGAGTGCATTTTGACTTTTTGAAAATTCTGCATCTTGATTCACTCTGCAGATGTGGGTTTGGTTTTTGTTGCCGGTGATTTAAAGCTGTGGTGTTGCTGTGTGTGCTTCTTTGATAGTCTTGTGCTCTGTGGAAATGATCAGTCTCATCAGTTCCTTCAAATGATCTTTTAATAGTGGTCTGTAATATTTATTCTGTAATGTACAGTATTATTTTCTAGACAAACTCTGTGTTCATTGTAAGGGTATTTTTTTTCTGAAACAGCTGAATTGCTTAAGGGAGATGTAATTACACTCTTTGTGGTTATATCTGATGTTTCTTTCTTGAATTAAAAGTGATAAAATTAATACATTTGATCACTGCTTGTCCCCAACTCCTCTACTCTCCAGCCCCTCGGATAGTAGAATTTTATTTAGGCTGGAGATCCACAGGACCTTGGCGGAAATCACTAAACTGCTATGGTGGATGTGAATCATTCGCTTAGAGAGAGGAAGAAACTACATAATCAATTATTAATCTCTTCTGCTCTGTGCTTCCTCTTCTGATTAAATCTTCCAAAATATTGATACGGACTTATAGCAAGAAAAAAGTATCAGATGGGGGTGAATATACCTAACCTTGCCATGGGATAAAGGCAGTTGAAGAGCAGTGAGACAGGGACAGTGCAAGAGGAGAGGTGAAGTTGTCTGGCAGTATATGACTGTCATTATATAACTGCTGAGGGAGAAACTTTCAGAAAGGCTGGTGCTTGATGTTCCTTCAGGCGCTGTTTTGTCCCCTTCCAGAGCAGCTTCAAGATACGTGAACCAGGTAATTGCCAAATGTGGGCCCAAAATTAAGCTGCTCTGTAGTCGCTGATTGCTTTCCTGTATGGTCAAAAAGACTGAATCTGGCAGCCTTCTGGGATATGCTGGGAAAAAAATTAGGTTGACTGAGTTTATTAAAAAGTCTGAGTGTTCATGTCTCAGCTGCTTGAAAGGATGGAGAGGAGTTTTTTCAGGGGCTAGCTGTCTTCCTGTTGGAAGGATTTTTTTTAATAAGATTTGACTGCTGTACTAAGGGATATCATACCTTGAGAGGAACGTGAGGTCCTTATGTTTCTTTGTGGGCCCAGGGTCACGGTTTCTGGGAGTTTGGTTAAATCCAACTCTAGAGTTTTGTAGGTACACCTTTAGCAGGTACGGAGGAAGGGCTTCGTAAACGGCCTTAACTTGTTTGAAGTTGTCATTCTCTGGACAGGAAAAAATAAATAAAACAAAGCAAGCCCCACACATACCACGTGACAGAGACCAATCCACCTCAAACCAAAATCGATGTTATGCTTCCTGTTATTGTGTTAGACGGAGGATTGAAAACTTGCTTTTTCAATTGATTTGTTTTCTACTGCAAAACTAATTATGTCCAATGCAGTTCTTCCTCTACCTGCCTCCGGAGGGGAAACTATATTGGCAGTGGTGGCTCCTGCCCTTTGCTCAGGCAGCTGTGTCAATATCCCTGTTGCTTCATTGTTTGTTGAAGGGTGAAAGATTCCAAATTTCAGCAAAGTCCTGCATGCATTCATTCTTTCAGAATGCCCTTTTCAGCCTAGCTGGCCCCCAGACGCTTGCATTTGATCGAAGCCACCCGCAGTGGTGCCCTTGCGGGCAGAATGAACACATGGATGCATGTCGAGAGGGATCTGTCCCTAGGAGCTGTGGGTGCTAATGCATTTTGCCTTTGCCAGGGATTTTCAGAGATGTCAAATCAAAGACCTGAATTTCTGAGGGGTTTTGAAACTGAAATGTGAGACATCAGACGACTTTTATTTTTTAATACTTTGAAAAAGTCAGAGGTTGGGAGAAAACCCTGCCTTCTTTTAGTAATTTTTAAACCGCAAACGTTCGTTTCCTGATGTTTGGTAGACATACAGAGAAAGATCTCTTCCTGCAGTTCCTGTCTGGATTACTACAGTGCAATTCTCCTAATGTGAGCGATGACTGGAGAGTGGATTTTGTGGTCCTTGTCAGGCTTGGAGATACGGTGGCATAGTCCAATTTGGGGTTTAGTGAGCCACAGGCTTCGCATGTAGTTCAAATCGTAGAGTCCCAGGTGTTTCACTCAGGATGGCAGCAGACTGTCATGCCCATACTGGACGCTTCTAAATTCTACAAACACACTGGATAATGCAGTAGTAGATCAGTTCTGCTGAGAAAGAGCTTTCCACAGGAGTAAAATTTGTTTCTAACAATGTAAGGGCTGGGAGGTGGGCTTTTCAGAATGATGTTTTCCCCAGCTGGTAAGAGCTACATTGGGCAGTAAAAGCTTCCATTGACATTGCCTTGCTAAAGAGCAGGTCTCAAGGCACCACAACAGCCAGGCAAGCTTCTCCTCCACAGCAGAGCCCCGGCTGCTGCAGAGCTCTGGTGCAGCACGCTGGGAATTCCAAAGCAGCTCCTCTGTATATGAAATAGGAGAAGGGTTTTAATAAATTAAATGTGAACTTCCTCAACACAATCACTGCATTTTCTGCTCTCTAATACATATTTTGTAGTTATTTCCCATTTGTTTCACACTGTCCTCTGCTTTCAGTTTTCAAAGATGCTGGAGATGTTTGTATTGTAGACATGTAACAGTATCATAGATGCCACTGGCATATCAGGAGGCATTTGGACATGCCAGGGTTGTGATCTGTGTGGTGTTAACTGGGAGATCCGCTGCAGTGTGGGAGAAAGTGACACGTGAAGGAGGAAATAAATAGGCACAACGCGCTTCGTATCCCAGAAGCAGTAAAGAAACTGGGGATTTTCTGTGAGGTGAAATATTCATGAACTAGTTGTCTCTGAGGACTTGAGGGTTTTTAAAGCCCTGAACACTTCCTCTGAGATGCTCAGTGCCTCAAAAACTTTAACTTAGATTTAATTCAGCATCAGATTAGGGGGAAGGTTGTTTTCATGCTTCTCTGATGTATGTGTTTGGGGTGCTTAGAGTAGAGGTGACCAATTTAAGTGTAGTTAGGCAATGAAAGACTTCAGCTTATTTGTCCTTCCTCAGCACTACTCCTCTTCCTGTCGCACTGTGTGCAGCCTTCCGCTATGTGCCATCTCTTGCCGTCTCTCCTACCTGCAGTGCCCTGGTTTCCTGTCACGTCCCTGACTTTTGGCAGTGCTTTATTTCTGTTGGCTGCTTGTTGTATTCGCCTAGCTTACAAGTTTTACTGTCTCCTCAGTTGATCTATTAATGCCATATTTTAATTTTAATATATTAGGCCATTTCTCTGGTTTTATAACTTATGGATATAAGGCAAACATTGTCTTCCTCTGTGTTTTAGCACAACATTATTTGGAGTTACAGTTTTAGTTCAGAGGTTTAGTAATCGTTAACCTCTTGGCTAGATGCTAGATTGCATGGTGAGATCCCTTCCAACCTGAATGTTCCTATGCAAATAGTTAATGAACCAAGCATTTTGTGTTTCTTTGGCCATGGAACTTTCTCTAGAATTATGAATCTGAAGAAACCACCAGGTTGTGAATTGTGATACCATGTTAACTTTGTGAGTTTATTGACAGTTTGAAAGAAGATGTTTTGGAGATGTAATCTATCCCATTAATCTCAAGGGACTGATAAATCAGGAGATGGACATCTGTGCTGCTAGTCATTTTTGCAGGATTAACTGGGCAAAGTTAATACCCTCAAGTTCCAAATACATTAGTGAGTACCAAACCCCAAAATTCTTTACACCTAGCTGTCAACCCTCTAAATCTTCCTTGATATCTTCGATGCAATTATACATGTTCAATACAAAAATCTTTGCTGTATCAAAAGTCAAACAAGTAGAAGGACCATAGAATAAATAGGTTTAGTATAAAATAAACAACACAGGGATTGCGTTATTGATTGCATGAATAGGTTTCGTGCTTAAATTGTTAGAGCATTACTTGTAAAAATTTGAAAGTTTTAGGTAAGTTGAACTTCCTGCAAAACAGCCACACAATTGCAAGTTTTAAACACTCAACTAATCCAGGGTTCTTAAGGCTATAAAAGAGTTTGGTGCAGGTCATGCATTAGTATGTCCAAGTTATCGCACATCACCTATTAAGAAACTTGGCTTTTGTACATCTTTGTGCCAAAAAAGTACTGTAGATGAGATGCTTCTCGTTTTCAGTAACAGTGGCAGTGTATGTGGGTAAGTCTCAAAACATATGCTTTTCTCTTTAAGTTAATGAGGTCGTTTTTAAGGTGAAACATATTACTTGAAAGTAAGAGCACCACCTTGTGACACCAAGAGTAGTGTTCCTGCGGTACTTGATTCAGAGAAGGAAAGGAGTAAATTTGCATGGTTTTATCCTGTAACAGGATTTATAGAGCTGGGTTTTCTCTTTCATTTGCCTTTTCTTTTAATATGTAACCAGGGAACCGATTTTTTCAAGTGATACAAATTCAACAAATCAGCTTTATTTCATTGATATGAAAAGCTCATTTTCCAATTTCATCTCAAATTTCACTTTTTTAATAGATTCACTTCAGAGAAAGATTGCTATGAAGTCTTAGCAGATTTTAAAACTGTCAATTACACTATCAGTCCTTTAAAACTGAAATGTGGTTTTCTTTTACAGACTTCTTATCCCTTACTTCATCTTTCAGAAGCCATAAGGAAGGAGAGGGATTTTACAAGCCTTTTTCTAAGTAGCATGCAGGGACCCTCCTGTTTAGGCTTGTAGAGCTTTAAGCATTAGTATGCTCACATCCAATTTGTGGGGAGGCTCATGCAGAGGAAACTCCATCCTAGTGCACAGGACCTTCAACCAGACCTGTCCATTTTTCATATCCTCAGCTATCAGACTGGATGTTCAGTCAGACTAAAATAAGTTATAGCTGCCTGGACAGGGCATAGATCAGGACAGTGTCAATCCTACTAGCACAAATTTCTTCTGACACATTTTTGCACAAGCAGAGGCTTTGGTAAGGATCAGTTGTTCAAATATAGTGTTAAATAATCCATTTAAGAGTACATGAGCCCTGCCAGAGAACTGGATGGAAGCTCTTTCTACTTTTATAGAAAACAGATAATTTAGAGAGTTTAGAATACGTTGATTGGAAAATGACAGTTTTAATGAATACAAGAATATCAGCAATAAGCCATAGTGTTTTTTCTTTTCTTTTCTTTTCTTTTTCCTGAAGTGCAAACTTTTACAAAATTCAGAAGAGCAGACCTGTTTGTCAGTGAGGGCATTTTATTACTGTTGCCTTAGGCATCTATCTCCATACCAGATTAGCTTTTACCACCAAGTTTTATTGTGCTATTTACATAACTGTGACTTAGCTGAGCCTTGAAAGCTGAATCTCACCCGTCGTTCAAGAAAAATGTCATTTTGTGCTTTCTGACTTGTTTGCTTAAAAGCCTGTTGATTTTTTTAAACGCATATTTATATTTTAATTACAAATCCAGCAGCTTCAAACCAAACCTAAAGCTGACTCAGAGAATAAAAACAAGAAACCTCTTCCCTCCTCGTGACATGGGTTAGTGTAATTTAGCCAAAGATCTGTCAATCTTGTTCAGTGTGAATAGGAGCCCACTGGAGGGATTTGAACTACTGCAACAGTCAGCAAGATTGTTATGCTAGGACAGACTGTGATCTGGCAGTACCAGGTGTCAAACTAATCCTGCGATGTTAACAGGATGTGGAACTTACTTGTATATAGTTAAGACTGGCGGGTGTGGATGAACGAAACTCAAGCAGTGCACAGTGGATTGAATGTGTTCCTGCATATCGCTGTCACATAGTGCCCAGTCCACGTCCCATAGTTTGAAAAAGCACTTTCATGGATTATGGTCCTCTAGAAAGAAACAAGTAGAAAAGTCAAAAACACTCCTGAATCTGTTCTCTGAACAAAGGAGAAAGGCTGGACCTAGAGCTGAGTAAAGAGAGAAAATATTGCTTGAATGGGTTTTTTGCTGCCTTTGCCTAGAACAAATAAAAGATACTGTGACTTACCATCGCTCCTGGTTTCCTTGGCAACGTTCTGCATGTTGGGAGGTGGTTGTTTGCAACTCATATGAAAGAAAAAGCCCTTGTAAAACTACAGTCTGATACAGGACTTTTCCCTTTCTCTAGAACAAAGCAGTAGTAAGCATGTATGTATTTTTTTTGAGAGAGAAACTACTAGAAGGACCCATTTGTGCATTGCTGGCTAATTCCATCTGCTGATAAAATATACATTTGAACTCTTTTCATTGAACTTTTTCTCTTTCACTCTCTCAACATCTTCATTGATGATTTGGACGAGGGGATCGAGTGCACCCTCAGTCAGTTTGCAGATGACACCAAGCTGGGTGGGAGTGTTGATCTGCTGGAGGGTAGGAAGGCTCTACAGAGGGATCTGGGCCAAGACCAACTGTATGAGGTTCAACAAGACCAAGTGCTGGGTCCTGCACTTCGGTCATAACAACCCCTTGCAACACTACAGGCTTGGGGACGAGTGACTGGTGAGTTGCCTGGCAGAGAAAGACCTGGTGTTGGTCGACAGCCGGCTGAACATGAGCCAGCAGTGT
>NW_009635035.1:15939-39994 GCF_000690535.1 Cariama cristata | reverse complement strand
ATGCCTTGAGTGTCTGGATCTGGTCCAGAGAAGGGCAACGAAGCTGGTGAAGTTTCTGGAGAAAAAGTCTGATGGGGAGCGGCTGAGGTAGCTAGGGTTGTTCAGCCTGGAGAAAAGGAGGTTGAGGGGAGACCTGCTCGCCCTCTACAACTACCTGAAAGGAGGTTGTAGCGAGGCGGGGGTTGGTCTCTTCTCCCCGTTAACAAGCAATAGGACAAGAGGAAATGGTCTTAAGTTGTGCCAGGGGAGGTTCAGGTTGGACATTAGAAAGAACTTCTTCACTGTAAGAGTCATTAAGCATTGGAATGGGCTCCCCAGGGAGGTGGTGGAGTCACTATCCCTGGAGGTGTTCAAAGAACGTTTAGATGTGGCGCTTCAAGACATGGTTTAGCGGGCATGGTGGCATTGGGTATGCGGTTGGACTTGATGATCTTTGAGGTCTCTTCCAACCATAATGATTCTATGATTCTTTTCAGCCAGACAGGAATGTCCTGCATCTTTCACCTGATTGCTGATATGCAGTGCACAAAAAGGAATGCTAGGTATTAATTTGCTTTAAGAGACAAGGGATAAATAATGTGTTTTGGTCATTTTGTGGCATGTTTTGTGACATTTGTTGAGAACTGTTTGTTTCGTCAAGTACAATTCCTGTTCCATTTTCATAGAAAAGAGAGAACATGGCCTGATTGGGGAATTTAACATTTGTATGAAGTGTTCAACTGTTTAACTGATTGAAACTCTTGAATCTGACACACAAAGGTATTTTAAAACCACACAAACACCTTCTGTCCCTCTGTCAGCAAACAAATAGCTTCTGTTTAGAGGAAAGATGCTTGCACAGCCTCTTTTACCTTTGGGCATTGATCTAGTCAAACTTTTAAACTCTTATTTGTTAAAGGAGACAAAATCTAAGCATGAGTTTTTGAACAGACCTGAATTTTCAGGCAGGCAAGAGGGGCTTTCAGTCAGTTTCCTTCTCCTCTTGGCAACATTTTACTTTAGAGTGGTGAAGGGCAAGACTTTCCAAGTGATGCTGGTCCATGATGCTCACAGTGGCTGCTCTGCAGCGTTAGAATGGCAAACCCCAGATCTATGGAGGCAACTTTTGAAAATGCTGATTTTTTTTTTTTTTTTGTAAAGCTGTTAGCACTACTAGTGGTATGAAGGGAGGGCTGAGACTCCTGACTGTGGGTTCTAGGCTGAGCGCCCCAATTTCTCCTGTGATCAGGGAGGTTTGATCTGACCTCTGAGCAGCTTTCTTTTCAGCACGCTTGTGCTGGCAAATCTTGCTCCTCAGTAGGCTCATCCTGAAGTCCCCAAACCCTTTCATCATGTGTGCAGGAAGCCTGAGCACCCGACTCAAGACCACAAGTTCCTTGCTGGGAAGGGAGCTAGAAGGTGAGGGCTGCCAGCTTGGTGGTCTGGCATGTGAGTCGTTCATGGTTCGTCCCCTGAGTATTTTCCCAAGCAGGCATTCTGCTAAGTCCATATTTAGGAGCCAAACTGAGAAAATCTATTTTCAGGACACAACTCTCAAATTGATTTTTGACCTTTGGTTGGCTGAATCTTCTTTTATTAAGTACAAACAAATTTTGCTACCAAAATCTATGTAACATCTGCAGAAGAGAATATGAGAGAAATTGTTTACTGTTTTTATAGAGTGATGTTTTCTGTTGTTGTCTTTCTTGGGGTTTTTGTTTGTAAGTTTCTTCCTTCCCTTTTAAAGAAACCTTCAACAAAGAAAATATAATCTTGATTGTACTCCTCTGTAGATACAACTCCATTTACTTTAAATTCCCATACTGCTGAAAATATTTTTGTTTATTTCTAGCAAAAAATCAATTAAAAATATTAATTCTTCTGAGTTCTCTATGTTTTCAGGAGGACTAGAATAATAGTCTCGGAAGTTAGGAGCAGCGAGATTTCCAGTCTATAATAACTTTTTTCTTTTTTAAAACTTTTGGGTGTTCCCTCCCGCCAATACATTAGGCAACAGTACTAACTAGTGTGATTCATAAAAACTGAAAAGCCTATAGCTTACTCATCCCCCTTCTGCTCAAATGATACAAGACAATTAGTTCCTTTAAAAACATGTTTGCAAAAACCATCATAGCAAGATCCAAGCCTAAATATTCTTTTTGCTGAGATGGTCAAGATCAGAATAACATGTGCATGTCACTTTGCCTAAAATGGCTCATAAAGTGTATTTTGGCTTAATATAGAGGCTATTGTGTGGGCAATCCTATTGGAATTATGTTGGCCATCTTCTCCTTCCTGCTGTCTTTATTCACTGTTGCACACCTTTTTAACATCAGTAGAAACTGCTTATTTGGACAAGGCATACTTAGACACTTCTATGTGTAACTGCATGGTGTTTTGCTTTGTAGAAAAAAGTGAGTAGCTATGTCTGCATTTGTTCTATATAATTCTGCCCTTAGTCACTGTATTTGATCTGTTTCCATGATCTAGTCTGCTTTCAATTCTTTTTCCTGCACCTAAGATGGAAATATTAGCGAACTACCAAAAGTAGTCTAACCTCTATGACTCATATGTAACTTTGCTGAAACAGGGACTCTGTCGTCTTCCTTCTTGTAAGACTTTACTTGGCTCTGTGGGACTACAAACACGCCAGGGATTCTGTTTATAATGAAGAAATGCTTAGGCTGCTCAGTTACTAAGATATGTTTGTATTTGAATACTGGGAGGAATTCATATCGTAGAACACCAGAAACCCATATACCTTTTGTTGTCTAAACAGGGCATCCTCTCTTTCTTCCTATCCCTTTCTAAATCCCTTTAAAATCTGTTTTACAATGCCATTTCTGATACTCTATCTTCTCTCTATGACTATTGTAGATTTTAGCTATTGTAACTACTATTTCACAGGTGACCCTGGCATAAAGAAATATTTGATAAGTACGTGACATTGCTAGGGAAGTTCTACAGGAATCTTTACTATAATAATTGAGTAGTTCCTGCTCACTGGCAAGGACTTTTAATTTTCTTACCATGTTTTGAGGCATTGTCTCTGAACCTGAAACTCAACTTTTCTTGCTGCCTTTGGGGAAGAGGAGGACAAGGAATTCACATCCTTATTTAGTTAGTTACAAATGGAATAAAAATATCAGCAGGCTTGGTGGTAATTTCAGAGGAACTCAGACATCTGCAAAACTTCTTCCTTTTAAGAGCATTTTTGTTGTACTGTTATACTTCTCTGGTTGTGTGGGATTTCTGTTTTTCCTTCCTAATGGTGCAACTCTGATCAACTTTCCAGTATTTTAGTTAGACTGAACCGCGGAATTCAAGCCCACATATACAAACAGCCTAATTTTGAGACCAGAGGAGATGTTTTATTGAACCAGTGAGGGGATAGCAGTAAAATTCTCATTTGTGTGCTGCTGCTGCTGTAATGGCCCCAGATTAGGATTTTTCTCCCCTAAGACTGGGCCCAAATTAAAGATTTCAGTCTTCAGTTTTCAAATCAAAATAATGAAGTTATGTAATGCTTAAATGTTTAGTAGTAAACTGCCCAATAGGTCATTCATGTAGCACGACACCATGCAAGAATTTATCCATAAAAACTGACTCCATCCCCCGGGAATTTGAATCTTTGTTTTTGCATGAATAAGCATTTTAAAACTGAGGGGTACCATTAACTCATTGATTAATTCTGTCCTCCAAATCAATTCATTACATAACCCTCTCATCGCTGCAAAACATTCTAATAATCACACTGATAATCCTAATGCATTAACTGTTCCCAAATATGCAGTCTCCTCCTCTATGCTCCCTCCCATTCTCCCAATTAATTGACCTTCCCCCTGCTTCCAAATGATTTTTTTTCCTCTATTCCTCCATGTTTTTGTAGGATTCCCCTGCTTTCCAGCTATCCCAACTGTTTTCCAAGGCTCTAAAACCCCTCATCTTCTGAGTTTGTCCCCACCATGTCCCTACTGTCCCACCTACTGAGAAAGCTGCAATAGTGTTCAAACCACAGCGGGGCAGTGAGAGAAGCTGCTTCCAGCTCCCCGACTCTTCCCTTCTGTTATGGAGCAACTGGTACCACTCAATCTGTCCTTTGCTTTTCAAATCCTTCCTTAGTTTAATGAAACACAAGAAAGCAGGAGCTGTGCTTTCCATAGATCCATACAGATCCTTTTTGTCCTTTCTTTGTGGTCTTGTGCAAGAAAACAGTCACTGGCTTTTTCCCAACAAGCCTAGCTTCGAATGGGAATGAATTAAAACTGACTATTGCTGTGATAGTTTGAAATCTTGTGTTCTGGATTTGAGTTGTATCTGGAAAACTCTTCAGCAATAAACAAGATTGGCTGCATTTTATTTCCAAGTGGAAAGCAGAGGTGCACAGATCTTCATATGTGAGATTCGGTCTTGCAGGCAGCCAAGAGGAAAGTATAACAAAACCTCTTGTTGTTCTATTGCAGAGCAAAACTGACAATGAACAAGAAATGTTTTGCTAAATGTAAAGCAGCATCTTTGGAATATGAAATCTTTGATCTCTGTGGGTTTTGAACTCCTACATTCTAAGGTTTTCCAATTAAAGCATAAATCACAGAACTTCATGGGGAAGGAAAAGATAACTTTCTGTTTGTGATCTGGATTTCTCAATTTTTCCTGTTTACCAGGAATTAATGTTGCACGTAGTTTAATACCAGGGGACTTACTGTTACATTAAATCGATTATAACAATGATGTGTGGGATTTAGGCGTGGTAAAATATAGACTATTTTAGGTGTGCATTGCATGTATTAGCTTTATTCATGTAGTAATTTTGCAAATATTGCTTTGTTTCTATAACTGCATATATTGACAACAGAAGTATTAATAGTGTTTTAATTTTGGTAAAAACCAGGGCGAGAGAAAAAGACAGCACTGGAGTGATAAAGTTCTATTAGCATGCAGATTTATAAATGTGCTAAATAGAAACAGAAGAATTAATTTAGTAAATACTTAATTTACAAAACAAGTTTATGTCTGCCTGGGTGAATTGCCTTATTGACTCTGAAATGTAAAGATGAACAACATACACCAAGAAAAAATGAAGAATAACACAGTTGTCCCTACCCTTGCCCTGTAAGGTAGGGTTTTCCTTTTTTTACAGAGCTTTAAAGGATCTTTAAAAGAAAGGGAAGAAAAGATGTTGCTAAGATTAAGTCCTAATAACACTTTGCTCTTCCATGGTGCTTTAATTGTTTTTCTTTGCTTTCTGTGGCTTCTTTGCCTTCTCAATGTGATAAGATTTTTTTATAATCTTGAAGCAGAGGGAGTCAGCAACTGCAATTAGAGACAAAGTCCCATATTGCACTCTTATATTGTTGGGAGAAATGTCTCTCTCCATCCCGTTAACTAAGGAAATGGTGTTCCAGACTTGGCATCTGCTGTATTGCGCCCTTGCTCCTTTATCCAGTTGAGTTTCTCTAACCTGCTCTTCTAGCAGCAGACAATCTCCAGGACTTGTGAATGGCAAGGTACAGGAAAGCTGAATAGAAATGAACAGATTTGCTACAGTTCCCATGTGGGTTAAAACAAGAGCAAGGAACATGCTTTAAAGATACATAAAGTGGTTTTTTTGTGGTGTGTATTATAAACATAGAAGGAATATTTAATTTGTTTTTAATCTATAAATTTCAACTTCCGCTTGCTGCTAGAAATAGGTTGACTAGGGCTATTCTTACAGTTTAATGGATTCCATTGCTTTCTTGGTCTCAGGGCTTTCAAGCCCACTACCAAGCCGTAACCTACACTGTATTTGGGGCTGACAGCAGGGTTTGGATTCACGCTTGTGCTTTCTTTGAAGTGTTGTCTGTCTTCTGCCAAAAATGCAGAATTCATGAGGACAGAAGATGACCTCTTCAGCTGATTTCAAGTCCCCAAGAAGGTGTACTGAGCATTACTTGTGGAAATAATAATTTATAAGATGTGACTATTTCACAGCCAAAGTTGGAACCCTTGCAGGCTAAAGAAAGAACTGAAGTTTCCTAACTGTCTGGGAGTTATTTAAAAATCTAATGCTTACAGCAAAGTTGAAAATGGTAGGAGGTGTAAGGAAGAAGCTCTCTCTTCTTGCTTTCACATTTAAGAGAAAGTCTTATCTAGTTCTTTGAAAGACTTTGTGGAGATACATACTACCAAAGGTAGACTGCCCTGAATCCCAAACCAGGAGAAGCACCTCTTCTGCCAGCCCAACAGAGGTGCTGCAAGGACTGGAGAGTTGAGGAGGGGATGCCTGCACTGACCCAATCTCAGCTCCCTTCCCATGCAACATGTGGGTCTCTGAACAGCCAGAGACACCTCACTCTTCCACTGTATCATGGAGGGATACTGGTGACTTCGTGTTTTGAATTCTGCTTTAGTGGCCACATGCATGCTGCATAGATGTTGCAGGGCCTAACCTTTCATACACTCAAAGCCATGAGTAGATTTTACCCATAGGTTTAGAAAGCTTCCAACCTTTCTGATTCTTATTTTACGATGAAACTTGTCCTACATCAGAATGTGGTGACAAAGAATTCTGTTCTTGCCATCCAAATTTACAAGGGTCATCCATGTTGCATTAAAGGAGTTGCTCTATTTAAGCGTGATTATAGTATGCTGGTTTCATAATTATCACTATTTAAGCTTATTCATATAAGCCAGCCTCCTAGTGCTCTAATTCACATTTGATCTGCAAGGTAGGAAATTTGCATGCGCTGAATGGCTACACTTTACAAAAGGTGGCTAATCATTGGAAAAAAAAATCCTTTTACATTCATTGTTCATAGAGAACTTGGTTGGTATTAATATGGCTATAATTTGCAAAGCTAAAAAATTCCATTGTAATTTAATAGATTCATGTCCAATTGTTGTTAAGTGCTACTATACTTTTCTTTTAGCAGGAGGGATTGTTGCTGTAAAAGCTGATGAATCTTGCTTTGTGAAAAGGTAGCTGAGGTGACATTTTAAGGTTGAAACCAGCAATTGTAATTTGGAATCAATACTTTATGCCCTAGAATAATGTAAGGTACTGTTCTGTCCTAATTGGCTGGAAGCTAAAATGTTAATGCCAACCCAGCAGATGTATCCCCAGCCTGTAGTTTCCCATGAAGATTTGGTTTGCAAATAGATGACTTTCTATTTATGGGTAAAGTAAAGCCTAATTGTGAGTCTTCACAGTAGCAGGGAGCTGCAACGACTGTGACTTTAAGGGAAGTGACTGGCTGATCACACTGGTGCTGTAGAGCATACCAATGAGCTGCATCAATGTATCTTTTCCAATATATGAAAATCTTCAATAATCAGCAGAATGTAGACAGTAAATATCCCATTGTTTTTCACAGCAAAGTGTTGCAAAATCAGAGAAATATAGTAAACTGTGATTGGATTGAGAACAATGATTTCCTCTCAAATAGATTTCTGATTGCAAACTAATATAATCCGGTGATGTCCCAAGTAATAACTGCAATGCACAGATGGTGCCAAAATGAAAGACTAAGTGACTGAAAGTGTTGACATGGTAGATTAAAAATCCATCCTAAAAATATTTCTATTTCAATGTGTGTTTTCTGTGTTTCACTACTTATCCAGACTACCAGATTTGTAGTTGTGTGGCATTTTCTCCTATTTTCATTCCAGCCAATGTTATGCTTAAAACCTTTTTTTTTTAGGCAAGGAGAAAGTATACCTTATGTTTAAGCAACATTAAGAATTTATTGTTACTCTAATTGAAGTCTTGAGAGTTTGATCATTATTAGTCCAGATCCAATTGCTGCAGAACAAGAAAGAATAATAATGCAGTTAAAATTGTTATACACACACACTTAGTTTCTACCCCTTTTCTGGTGTTATGCTTGCCCTGCTGCTACTAATTTGGATCCTGGTCAGTGGTTTCATTCTGGTGGTGGCATGTGTGGTAGGGGCTGACAAAGACTTGTCAGCATCTGGAGTTCTTTGCCAGGAGGAAGATGATGATGAATAGGTCACTGTTTTCTTCCTCTCTCTCGTATTGACTTGGAATCATTTTTGTATCTTTGTTAAAAGTCTTTTACATCTTTCTCTCTCTTCATTGGTCTACAGTTCCAGGTTGCATCTAAGTCTGCTGTGTACTTTACGTATATTAGATATTATTTCTTTGTTACCACTAAAACCAGTTTTGTCCAGCTCAAGATCTGCACGTTTTTAACTGACCATGACTGAGCTGTTTAGACCTGGGGAGTCTCCTGTGCAAAGCCCGGGCTCCCTCTCTTGTCTTCCTGTGCCAGTGCTCCTCTGTGCCGCATCCTGTACCTCCGCTTCCCAAGGCCTCTTCTGTTGTACCAGCCCTGTATTTCTCTATGCTAGAGTCATAAATATTTCATTTTATAGCATGAGTGCTTGTTACTGCTTTCTGCATGAAACTGTGGTTGTACCACACAAAGATAAACAAAAGTAGAACAACTTAGCCATAGACACCTGATCAGTTGGAGGAACTGCTGTCACAGCTAAGTCGAGCAAAACAAAGCTAAAGGCAGGTCAAGGGAAGTCTGGACAGAGCAGACATTGACAAGCCTCAGTCCTGAGGCCTTGTAAACTCAGTACAAAGCTTATGGCCTGCTATCAGCGATGGCAATGCCATACAACAGGGCTACATGGTTATACTAATCATAGATGAACTGTGTTAAAGGTACAGCAATTTAATATTGCCTTTGGGGAGGGACTATGTTGCCTCCACCATAGTGACAAGCGTTATTAAAAGCTCTTCTCCCTTTTGATAAACCTTGAATGTATGCTGTTTGTTTAAGCTGCAACACTTGACTGAGAGACAAAAATTTAAATTTGCTTGGTTTTGAACATTGGGAAATGCACAAAACCAATTAAACTTACATCCTGTGGTGCCCTACAAGCCGCAGGTATGCTTCCAATGAGAAGCACCACAGCTATCTCCATGTCTGTCACTAAATCACCTGCCCTGTACAGCAGTGGTCCCACATAATCTTTTTTCAACCTTTTTCTGCTAAAGTGTCAATAGAAGCTCTTATTGTCCTTGAAGTCCTTAGCAAATATCAGCTCCAATTTAGGTTTCCTAAGATCATGCTTACCTGCCCTAGCAATGTTTTAAATTCTTTGAGCCCTGTTTAGCCAAGCTGGATACCTGATATGTCTGTTGCCCTAAGTATCAGAATGGACTGTTCTTCCCCTTGGAGGATACTGTCCTCAAAAATCTGCCAGCTTGTCTGAACTTCTTACCCTTCAGAGCCACCTTTCGTGGGATCCCACTGATCACTTTCCTGAACAGGCTGAGGTCTGCTCACCTCAAGTCTCAAGTTTGCACTTTAGTGCTCTCCTTCCTCACTCCTCTCTGGATTTTGAACTCTGCTGCTTCATGGTCACTACAGCCAAGGCTGTCGCTTCTTTGTCTGTGAATAGCAGATCCAGCTGTGTCACCCCTGGGTTGGCCATCCTGTACCTGTGTCAAGAAGTTACCTCACCCTCCAGAAATCTCCTGGATTGCTTTTGTCCCTTCAAAGAGAGATCAAGGAGAATAAAGTCTTCCCTAAGAACCAGGGTCTGAGATACAGAGATTTTCTGAAGTTGTTAGGCAAGACCTCACCCTGGTGGAATGGTTTGTACCAAACTTCCCTCACGAGGTCTCCCTTTCTGACCTCTCCTCTTCAGAGAGATGTAAAGTGTGTGAAGGGAGAAGAGTGGGTTATCAGGAAATATCCTGATCTGAGGCCTTGTCTCTTCAGGAGACAAGTAGACTTGAGACCCTGATGGGTATATGAGCTGGCAACAGGAGGTCATACTAAAGAGTGGGCTGGTAAGAGCTATTTGTAAAGCCAGATACCTGCCTGTCAACAGAGATACAGGATTTCAAGTAAGCATTTCGAGTGTGTTGAAAAGAGACCTGTTTCTGTCAAGAAATTATTGAGTTTTCATCGAAACCTTTTGGTCTGAAGCTGAAATCTTTTTGGTTTTCACTGAAACTTTCTAATTTTTTTTATAAAAAGTTGATGCTTTCTGCAAGAAAGGACTTTGCTTTCCAAAAAGCTCTGATAGGCGTCAGAGCACAGAATACTTTGTGATTTGAATGGCAATAAAACCAGCTTGCATGTAAAGGTGTCAGGAGTGTCCTCTGACAGTGTATTTTTGGGACATAAAATGCCAGTTGTCCGTTATGCAGGTAAAATCAATGCGTTTTGGAAGTATATTGGTGATAAATGTTCAATTAACATTTGTGTGAATAGAATGGAATTCACTCTGCTTTTTTATGACCCTTTTAATAAACTTTGATAGCTGAAAGTTTTACCTCATGTTTAAGTCAACCACAACCCAATTCTGAAGTGTTTGAAATTTGCTGTTCTCTGTAAGAAAGGTGCTAAAGTTTTAAAGTGTGCTTAATGTTTTACTAGTTTTCTTTCGTAAATTTTTTGTCATTCATCGAGCTTTTGTCAGCTCTCCCCTGCACCCAAATGTCACTTTATATAGTACTTGAGAATACGACTGTCAGTGCATTGAAAACATGAAACATGAATCTCACCTCTATGAAGCTGATGTTAATATGAATTCATGTAAGCTGGCTGCAAAGTGCTTTTCACGCAAAATAACAAAAAAGAGAAAGAAGAAAGAAAAGCATGTATCTTAGTGACATTTTTCACAGAAACAAACCCATTTTCAAGCTTGACCGAAATGTGAAAGTGTGATAGTGGTTTTGCATTTAATCATGAATATTTCAAACGCATCTGATTTCTGCACAGCCTATGATTGCTAACGTGTGAAGTCACTTAATTAAGTATACATTTAACCCTTCTTTTCTCTGAGAAGTGCTTCTGAGAAATTGAGCTTTTGAACTAAAACAAACCCACAGCTAACATATATATTTACCCTAGTTTTGAAAAACAGACAAAAATCACTGTTGGATTCTTCATTTCTTTTTTTTTATCCTAGATGAAAATAATTTTTTATCCAGTTACAAATATTGTATATTCTTCAGCAGATGCTAGGCATGAAGGTCAGCGATAAATTCTTCCTACTGTGATGTTTTATGGGCCCTGAAGTCACATATAATGTTCATTTTCTTTGCATTATTTTGTGATGTTACTTGGTTGAGCTAAAGATTGATTTAAGATTATCTTTGTTGGGGGCAGGGAGTTGAGAGAAGGGAAAAGGAATCCATTTTTTTAACTTGTAACTGAAGAGGCTTGCAGATTTGGCCTCGGTTTTCTTTTTTTTAATTGAAAAATCTTTCCAGAGAGGCAAGTGAGAGTGCCTGTGCTGTCACATGTTTAGGGTGAAGGAGAGCGGGTGAAGGCTTCTGAGAAGAACAGAGGGGGTTTTGTATTAGCCTCTGCTGCTTTTTCACTTGAACCAGGAGTAACAGCATCCTAAAAACGGGTGCCTAATGACTTCAAAGGGCTTTGATTTGGGCTGTAGTATAGTTGTTTCCTGAACTTACTCCTTGTGACTGAAGAGGCGTTCCAAACCAGGGACTACAAACCGCGCACCACCGCCTAGCGCCTGTGCTGTAACCTCGAGTGGCTCTGTGACACGAGTGGCACAAGTGTCACTCGCCTGTGCCTGATCTGCCGTTGCAAGTGACTTCAAAGTTGTGTTTGAGTCTTTAATGGGAGTTGAAGGTCACCAAAATGCACCTCTTTGAGTTCCTTGTCAGTGAGCTCTAGACAGCAACATTGTTCCTCTCAGAGAGAGGGGAAAGGGCAGGATGGGTGTTCATGGTGGTGTTTCTGTAGCATCTCTTAACTGAGCTGTTAGTGCTGATGGTTTGCAGCATGTGAGCACAGTGGGAAACTGAGCTGGAGGAAAAACTACATGGTGAGGATATCTCTTGCTTTCGGTTGTACCTATCCTGTCAGTGGGCAAACACAAGACCTGGGAGGCTGTATGAGGCATGGTAGGAGGATTTTTTTACTTTATTTTCTACGACTTTCGCATACTTGCACAGGAATTAGAAAAAGTCCTGCTACTGTCAATCAAGTCAAAGCCTGCTTCAGCTTGCTGCCACAGTGTGACTCTGCCTCCTTCAGCATGCATTGGCTCCTAGGACACATGCAGCCTCTGGAGATGAACATAGCGGAGATACTCAGGCAAATCTGTCCCCAATGGAACTGCACCTCCTTCTGATATAAAATCTCCAATGCTCCTCCTGTCAGTTTTTTCTTAGCTAAAGGGGCTCTAAAATCTCATGTCCAGCTGCGGGAGTGTTTTTCTCTGAGCAAATATTGTAGATGAAAGCTGCAAAATCTCCCTCAGGGGAGCCACACACGAGTTATAATATAGGGTTGTACTGGGAGTCAGTCTGGGAAGAGGAAATTAATATTGTTTATGAGCACTGTGAGGTCCTCAGGACTGTCCATGATGCATCAAAAGCAATTGCAAATCCTGCTCGCCACTAAGATTTGGGAAGCTACCAAGTTGTTTAAAGATCATGATCCCTGCCTTCTCCTTCTGCCTGTGGTGTCTCAGAGGCTCAGCTCTTTGAAGGCATTGCGAATATCTTCTGAGGGTAAGGCGGTTTCCTTACCCACCAGAGTCAACAATGAGGAAGTCCAGTAAACTGTAATATCAGTTTTGACAGCCTGGCTCTAAACAACCACAGGAAGCTCTCAGGCTATTAATCTCAGCATGATTTCTTTATCACTCTTTTCATATACGAGAGCAAGGTGGCTAAGGTTCTTATGGGAATTAATAGGATTTTACAAAACGTTATGCTGCTTTCATACTGGAGCTTTGCGGAGTTGCCTCTCAGTGTTGTACTGCAAGAAACTCTAGCCTTGTGCAGATACTTGTTGCGGATGTCTGACTGGCTAGTAGGATTATTCCAATATTTAACATTAGACATGGCTGAAAGTTTTATTGGATAGCACAGTCATTCCCAGTGATTCAAAATCCTGCTTTTTGGTGATAGAGTGCTATGAACAAATATGGAAGAAAATAAACTGAAATGAGTAACTTAACTGAAAGTTGTTAAATGTGCATGCAATTATTCAGGTTTTGTTACCACTAGATCAAGACATTAAATACTTACTGAAAATAACTCTTCTTGGTGAATAAGCCATTGTATTGAAAGGGATGTTTTTTCTTTAGCTTCACGGTATGCAAGTTCCAAAAGGGTTGTTACTTTTCAGGCTTACAGTATAGTTGTTTCTTTGCCTTTTGGTAATTCTGAGCATCTTTGAACCTTTTAATGAAGGCAACCTAGAATAAATCGTATGAACCACGGAACTTTTTAAAAGAAAACCAGAGCGACCAGCAAGACTATGCAAAAAGCCTTCAAGAGTAAAGGCATTTTTTGATAATGCGGATTTAACAGGGCTGGAAACTCAACATGTGTACTATTCCTGAAGAACAATTTAAGCAAAATAAAAGTGCAGAAGGCTGTGGAAATTTGAAAATGTATTAAAAATGAACATTTAAAAAACTTGATTCTAGAGAAGGACTTTTGTGAGCTGTGTGGAAATTGGTGTTTTCATCTCCAGTGCTTATCTCGATGTTATGGTTGGTTTGCTGTTTTTTTGTTATCGCTAGTTTAGATTGAGTTTGTCTATGCACGATCGAGAATATAACAATTGCTTCCTGTTAGCAATACTAACAGGGCCACATTAAGTCATTTTGAAGATGAGATCACTTCACTGAAAATTCATGGCAACAGTAGCAGGAGCAGGCTCTCTTTTTAGGGTATTTGTGGGCTGTAAACTCATATTACAATGATCGAGCAGATCTTAGATTGATACCCTGAAATCCACAGTTTTACTGTGGAAACAAGTACCACAAGATACAGACATGTATGTTTATAAATTACATGTGTAGAATATTGTTCCCCTGATTGCAAAGATGAACTTCAAATTGGTTAAGCTGAGCTTCTAGATAATGGGGGATATTTTATTACAAAGGAAGGGTACATGAGTTCTACCTCAATTATATAAAATAGAGGGTTTTGTGAGAATTTTCAAATAAGCTGAATTTTAATGTAGGAATTTTTTTCTTATAATGAAACCTTCCAGCTGCATCATATCCCTAGTACCAACCCCTGATAATTTGTTTCCTAACGAAGCTAGGAGATGCTTAGCATATCAGTTCCCTTTGAATAACCATACTAATTCTAGAAATGGTTGCTTTGTGTGCTATTTCTGCCCTACCAAAAATGATAGCAGTCCTTCTGCATCTTCCCAACTGTGGAATGATTTTTTTTTTATTTTTTTTTTTTTGCCTTTGGCTTCAGTGATTTGTTTCATTCCTGTATAACAAATAGATTTCTGAGCTTCTCTCCGGGACTTTTTAAAATGCCAATTGATATGCTTACTGTCCTCAATAAACACAAGACATCACACCTTTCTTTTGAAAAGGAATTTATTCTTTTAGACTGTCTGGGCTTTCTATCTAATTATTATTCTCTTCTTGTTTTCTTAGCTCTTACTCTCTTGCAATTTATTCATAAGTAATTTCTTATAATAGATTGTACCCTTGTTACTTTCCTTCCATCCATAATATTACATTCTGTTCCTCTCTCTCTGTCCCTCTCCCTCCTTCTCTCTCACTCTTTTTTTTTTTTTTTTTGGTAACCGACATGCTGAATTTCAATATTGCTGGTTAAATTAAACCATGCCAAATGTGAACCTGTAGTGACACAATGGTAGTGATTTTTGTACCAACCATGTTCGATCTCAGCATTTCTGCATTCTTTGGTATTTATCTACTTAAAACCCTCATTAGCATAGAAATGAGCATCTTTCATTTCCTGCTATCCCTCATCAGATAGGAAGGTGTCTCAATTTTACAAGACAGACATGGAATTTTAGGATAGATTACAAGGTTTGACAAGAGCATGCAGTGAACCTGTGCTTTAGATACAGATTGTAATTTGATCTCCAGAATCACAGTTTTTGTTTAGTATTCAAATCTGTCCTACTCAACCCAAATGATGTAAGTGGACACTATGCTATGTGGGGGCTATTCAGTGGGGAGGTCATCAGCTCAAAACAGACAAAGTATTGTAGAGACAGTAACAGCTTCTGGCTATGATGGATAGGAAGTTATCAGAACTTACCCACTCTCCTGGATAAGGTGATTTGAAAACATACAATTCAGGTGAATATTGTTGTATTTACAGCTGTTGCTTCTATGTTGCTGTTCTATAATGTCTAAAAGACAAACATGCCAATATAGAATCTCATTAGTCACTGGGATAGGACCATACAATTATGCAAATGGATAAAAAATGTAAAACTTTATATATTGATGCTACATTTTTTCTTTATTAAATGAGCTACCAGAGTCTAGACCTTAGTAATTTTGCTAAAATTGTTTGGTTTCAGGATACTAACGTCCTTGTCTTCTGGAGCTATGCAGGCCTGTTGGTGTTAGACAGCAATCTTAACAGAAAAAAAGTCTTCAGTAAAAGTCAGAAAAGAGTTTTATCCCCAGTTCATAACTACAATTCAATGTGGATCACGTTTTATATCTGAAAAGGTGAATTTCACAATAAATGATGGGATGGCAGAAATGTAAGACATGAGACAACATGGGTAAAACTACTAATGGGATTCACATTAGATTTGGAGTGAAACTGGCAGCCTTGGGGGAATCTAAAGCTGTTATCAGTGGCATAACCTCCCCTAGTAAAGGGAGCTGTGGCTAGCTTAAAGCCAGCTAAACTCACAGTACAAATTAGTCTTCTGGTCATGAATGGCTTCAGAGTAGGAGCTATAAGGATTGGAATCGACTCCTGTGTAATTTCAGTTGCTCAGCAGTGCTAGAGTTGATGGCCATCTCCATAGCAGGAAGCTTCAGAGAGCAACTTGAGCTCAACTAGCACAAACTCCTGAAAGCCAAGGACTTAGCCTCTGTGCTTCACTTGACTGCTCTTTTTCTGTAACCTACTGTTTAGTCTTTCACAACTGGCTTCCAAGGTTGTGTCCTATGTCCAATTTGTTATGTCTTACACCTCCAGGGTTTGCGAGGAGAGCCCCTAAGAGGCTTGGCAAGTAAGGCAGACTGGTCAGTCAGAGAGCCTGGAGCAGCATTAAGCAGCAAGAAGAGTGAAAGAGATGTTTCCAATGATAGTTGCCCCACAGAGATGAAGGCATACATGCATATCTCAATGTGAGAGGCCACGTGGAGGCCAGGCTGAGACATCCCCCTTCTATGGGAAACATTGCAGTTTCCTACACTGTACTGCAGCAGGGGGCTTGAACAAACCCTTGAATTTCCCCCAGTCCTTGTGGCTGGAAGTCTGCTCATATTCTGTGAGCAATCAAAGTTGGGATGAGCAGAGTTTATCTTGTTAGCCAGGATTTTGAGTGGTAACATCTTATATCTGTTACTTATGGGCACCCCTTGGATTTCAAGACATTCCTACCGCAGACTGTATTTGATGAATAACAGCTCCCTTCAGAAACGTCACTACAAATCATTTTTTCAGGCAACTTTGAATGTAGTTTTAGAGGCTCAAGTCAGATACTACTACTGGAAAGACCATCTGTTGTGAGCTGTGATGCCAGTGTAAAGAAAGTAGGAAAACACTGTCTGACTGGGCAAAATCTTCCACCATGTGTACCGATGCTGGCTGGTTATCCCAGCATTGTGCTGGGATAATCATATGAACTCTTGGAACAGCATGATGGTGTGAACCATCTTTGCATGAGGAGTGTTTCTGCTCTCCGCGTGTAGGCTACTTGTTACTTACAAGAGTAGTAACATACAACAACTCTTCCCAATGGAGGCAATTTAGAAGTTTAGGTATTTAATCACAGGTGGTCCCAAATGTTCCCTGAATTTGGACAGGGATCTGAATTTCAACTATTTGTCGCTCTGTGATGGTGAGATGTCTAAGGTGAATTCCTGTCTGCACTGAAGTCATTCACAATATTTCGTGGATTTAGGATTTCTCACAGTATGGGTTTTTTTGTTTGTTTTACCATACTAAAGACCTTTTTCTGTGGGCTTTTGGGTTTGGGGTTTTTTTGTTTGTTTTGTGGGGGCTTTTTTGGTTGTGTGTGGCTTTTTTTTTTTCTTGGAGGGGGGAGGTTGTGGTTTCATCAAGGTGCTTAATAAAAGAATGAACTGGACCCCAAGTCTTTACTTTTTTTGGAGGTTCTACTAGGTACCTTGGTATGTTGCTTTTTAGTTGTTTTGACTGTACCTATATGAAACTCCGAAGTCTTGCTTGTTTTCAACTTAAAATTGGTTTTAATCCTCTACTTTCATTTTCTTCTTGTTGAACTTTTTGAAAATACAATATAGTAGAGTCTACATGAGAATTGAAATTGCTAACAGAGAATTTTACAGTAAATTGATATCTAGAAATACTGTATTGCTGGGAAATAGTCTATTCATCTTGGGATCAGGGCAGATATGATAAAGATATGAAACATAATCATCAAAATTCTCTACTTCGGGCCAATTTCAGTTCAAGGCTAAGCATGAGCAAAGCCCACCTACTTCTCAGAGAATGACATTGCTTTATACCAGACATGTTCTTATTCAGAAGCACTTTCTGGTAAGATACAGCATACATTTCCTACAAAATGTTTCAGAAAAACTTTATATATTTCTCTGCAGCATAGCTCACAGAAAATGAAGCCTTATGGATTCTATCTGTACAAACACAGACTTTTTTCTGGCATGTATTCTTTGGCAAGGCAAATATTTACCTATAATGCACATCTTACTAACTCTGAATAGTGTTAGCACACCGAAAATCAAAGTTTGACTTGAAACCTCCTCCCACCAGATAATCCCAATAAATATTTGTGATGGGAGGGGTTGTGTGTATGATTTTCATATTTTCTTTACTATAAAAATATTATACTACTACTGTCTTTGTCTAAGCTATCCAAAGTTTTTCACCTGCTGATAATTTTCAGTTTCTGGAAACTCTGCTGTTTCCTTAGTCAGGTTATCATGTACTTCTATACTCTTGCTTTTATAATGGAACGGGAGGAAGGGTTGTTCATACTTCTGAAAAAGAAATAGCAACCTCGAGTCCTGGAAAGTCTCTTAAGAGTGGCTATATTCACTTACCTGTCCTAATCTAAATGTACGTCTGGATATGTTTGAAGTTGTCTGTGGCATGGTACCTCTGTATGCTATCACTGTATTAGCTTAAGTCCAAGGATGCAAATGTATGTCAGAGTGGAAGGATTCATGGTAGATACAGTCTAGGGGCCTAATTCTTAACAGAGATCCACAAAACCCCTAGATTACGCACCTGCCTTCCCCCTCCGCCCTGAACATATTTACCTAATATTCATGTTCACGTATACTGTGGGCTGCCAAGTTCTTCAGCTTGCTGCTCATCTTCTACCTAAGATAGGCTGAATTTCAGGGATGTACTGCCTTTTAAGAGAGTACCTGGGGAGGACAGCTTTTGTGCATGATAGCCTGAGAAATGACTAGGAAATGTGGGACCTCAGTGCCAAGGGGTTTAAACCCTCATCTGTCATACTCATAAAAAAAATACTCGAACTACAGGACAGATCTGGGATGGGGATCACATCCTTGCAAATTAAATTGAGCCAAGGGACTGCAAGAGATGCAAGATCAATTTGGACCTGGGAGGTAATAATCCTGAGAGTGCCTGGCTGGCACCTTAGTGCCTAGGGGCAAGAGGGTCACTGCTGGCAGCGTGGCTGACGATCCATGCCATTATCTGTGTTTTGCTTCAAGTTTCTTGAAGGGAATCCAGCTGTGGGATGCCGGGGTTTAGAGGGAACAAAATCCAGTGAGCCCCAAGTTTAATGTTCTTCACCTTTAGGTTTCTGTTTCAGACTGGGGCAGAGCTGCCAAACTGTCAATATGCAGGTTCTAACATTTCTGAGAGACTTACAAGAGAACAGACATTTACTAACAGCAAAGATTTTTTTTGTCTAACAGCTCTCTAGACTTGTGCAATGTGACTCCAAGGTCTGGCTTCTGCTTACCGCAATTTTATTCTGTTGGAACTCTGTAGTCTTTATAGAAGTAACTCCTGATTTACAACAGTGCAGGGATTACCAGAAATAAGACTCGATATTCTCTGGTGGAAAAGCCTTACTGAGTTTAATAGCATATAATAAGATTTCCTTGGTTTTCTTTTTTTTTCTTTCTCCTTATTTCCTTTATTTTTACTAATTAAATCCCATCTGTAGAAATGGTTAGAGAAAATCACTATGATTTTTGTAGAGGTGACTAGTCTTTATCAAATTCTCATAGACTTAGATAAAAAGTGCTTTTTTTTGTTCTGAATCCCTTGAAAATTCTGCAAGATTTTATTAAAAATGTCAATAAAGTTTATTTCTGATCAGTTTTTGCCATTGCAGAGTACTCAACACATACAGTTTCAACTGCAACACTGAGGCATTACAAAGCAATGCTCTGCGAGCCTGAATTTTGTTATTTAAAGTACTGTGAATGCCTTCTTTTCAGAGGCTTTCTCCCTTAGTTACATCAGTGTAAATGAGATGTGATTCAGTCCTGTGCTGCGTCTTGAGGAACTGTTTTCATCTAGCTTAGACATTCTATTAAATAGAGGGCTAATCGGGTACCAGGCTTGCAAAGCAAACAAGAAATTGGTATTTTCAGGTCTGAGCACATGAATTTCCCTAAAATTGCTGCTAAAATAAATCTCCCAAAACAAATGATTTAGGAACTCACTCAAGCAAAATGGATTATTCAAATAATTACTTAGTAATAGAGGAAGTTTGAGCAATGATACTTCTAATAATGAAGCTGCCCACAGAACCTGATGCTCAGGAAGATTACGAGGGATTAAGACAGATTCTTTCTCATTCTTTCAGCTCTGCCACCATCCTGCTTTGAAAATGCAAAGAATTGTGCATTAAATGATGGAAAAGATGGAATGTTTTTTTTAGGAGACATAGTAAAGTTAGGGCTGCAATTTAGTACAGTTTAAGCTCAGTGGGATGCAAGCATGTAGGTTACACTTTTAAAGGTGCAGGCTTAATTCAATGATGTAAATCCTTGCTAATTAGATCTGAGAAAGACTGGAAACATTAGATGGAGGAGGGGGAGGATGAAACTTTTTTCCTTGTTAATTTTTTTTTTAATTTGAGGGTTCTACAAGCTCATAAACCTAAAGGGAGCTTAAATATGTCCAAAAGCAGATCTCCAAAGCAATTAAGGCGCTTAAACTTTGTACATTGTTCCTTCTCTGCAGCTAGTCTGCTCTAGATAAAAGAAGGCAATGTCCAAGTATAAGTGTTTTAATGTTGGTAATTTCCAAGTGTGTTTTTCATCCATAGCCTAGCAACTAATTCATGCAGTTCTTTGTGGCTTATTCCCCCTCTTCTGGATTTCAAATTTCTGGTGAGCAAACAAGAAAAGGCTGTCTGTTGTCTTCACTCCTTTCAGTGAAGCTGAATAGGTGTAAGAGTAGTTGCTTATAAAATTGCAAATGTGATAGTAAATCAAACTAATCTACAATGACTTCAATACTGTAGTGTTCTTACATGATGATAATAGAGCGCTCTGAATTGCAGCTCCTAATTGTGATGAGTCTAATATAAAAAAAGACATAAAGGGAAAGACCTTGGAATGGAGAGAGACAGAGCTCTGAAGACTTTTTTTATTCAGCTGCTTACTAAATAATTAACTAACCATTAAAAAGAAAAAAAAAATCTCTACTCAAACTTGCCAAGGATGTCATGTTTTTCACAAGCCCAGTTAACCTTGTAAACGGTGTGGCTTGTAATAGCAGACAGTATCTAGATCCAGAAATAGACTTCTTTTGTAGACACTATTCTAAACAGATTCTTATCTTGTCTCTGTCATAGAGCTCTACTACTACCCAAGTCATTTAACCCAAACCTTTCAGAGGTCGCCAGTAGTGTTAGCATGACATCTTTAGAGTACCCATGCTGCAGGTAAGTCAGGATCCTGTTGCAACATACACAGCACCATGGAGTGTGCTTCAGAAGCGTTCTGAAAAAATTAGGCCGTAAACATCTCACAGGAGCTGCCAAGACCTAGTAAGTGTCACCTACGGCTTAACATCTCATGCGAACCATCGTCTTAGAGGTATGTTGTGAAGATCTATTTCTATTTATGAAGCATTTACATTTTATATCTGGGTGTACTGGGTTTGTCAGTTCTTCCTGAGCGTGGCTGGAAGTAGACTGCCTTATGGAGAAGGGAGTAGTGTCTGGTGTCCTCAGGACAGATGGAGAAGGGCATGTCCATTTGACTGCTTGCTGTGTGTCAGGAGCTGGGTCAAGGGCTCAGGTAGTGGCAAATGAGGGCATGCAGAAACCTCTCCCTGCCCGTGGCAGTCTGGCCCTGCTCCCTAGTTCTTTTTCCTCAGGAGAAGAGGAATGGAAAGATTCGAGAGACTTGTGTTCTTTATGAACATCTTCCCTCACAGTGGGTGGCAACAGGGGTAGATCCACGGGTCCCCTTTCTCTCTTGGCAAAATCTGGCTAGGTGGGACGCGATGCAGTCCCCCATCTTCTGAAGCCTGAGAGCAGGCTCAGGAACTCCAGGGAGTACTGGAGAAATGCTGGGGCCACTGGGGAAAACGGTGCTGCTGGGAAGATAATGAGGATAATATTATTGAATAGCTGCTTGTTAACTGAGCACATTGTATCCTGTGCGCTGAAAAAGGCAGGATCCTGTGGGAAAAAAGTGTCACATGATTGTGTTTACTAAAGATCGCATCATAATGCAACATGTATAAAGGAGCTAGAGAACTTACAAGTTTTAAAATGGTGTTTCTTAACTGCAAGTACCCAGCTATTGTGGTCTTAATGTTCTTTTTAGAACAGTGTATTTTTCTCTAGGCTTTGCAGAGATGCTAAATAGGCTGCTATTTGTAATAGCTGGTTAGGTAACTTTTTTTTTTAACTGTGAAAGAATGGTTTGTTTTCTAAGGGTGGATGTTTCCCCTAAGAAATATTTCTCTCTGGGGAAGAACTGTTAGCTGAGGGCAATACTTCATTTGATTTTAACACTCAAAGTTATCCTCCTAAGGCCATCACTGCAGATGCTTCAGATACTCGTTACTCCAAATGTTCTTTTCCCAAATGTGCTTTTGTGCATCTTCTCCTTCCTGCATTTTAGTCAACCTTAAGATTTCATTTACATGCTCATTAACAAGCTCATAGTAGAAAAGACAAAGGCCTGAAAAAAAAAACCCTGGTTTGGGGTTACAAAAAAAAAAAAAAGAAAAAGCTCATTATGGGTTTTAGCCAGTGAAGCATGCTTATATTTTGCACAAGTACTATCTTTTCAGATTGATTCTTTGTGGACGTATAAGTTGGAAGAGTAAATAACAGACTCACATCTGGCACATATGGAATGTCATTGTTGTTTATTCGTTTTCTCAACAGCAAACAATGCACAGAAATGTTAGAAATGTGTTCATCTGGAGCTCCTTAGAAAATGCCCATCAAATCTTATAACAAAAGAAACAGGAAAAATGCATATGGGAGGAATTATTTATAGTTAAACTTTCCCAAACAGTATATAAAACATTTAGGCAAGATTAGGTATGTAGTGAATAACCCCTATGTCCTACTGCATATTATGTTAATGCTCATATCATATTGTACAAGGTAACATAAGTTTATAAATACATATGAATTAGCATTGCAGTAATACAAAAATCAGTTTGGATGGCTTTGAAGACCCACAAGATGAGGAGTCTTATAAAAATAGATTTCTTTTATTTTTCTTCATAGTTAATAAAACTATTTTCTTGGTAGAGATATATTGTATTTCAACCATAGGGACATTTTAGATGTGTTAAAATATAAGACGATTGCTGCCTTTCATTTGAAACTCTTCACCTGATGTGGGTGAAAAGCAGAGATGCTTATCGAATATTTTTTCACATAAATGCATGTGAAGTGAGACTGCCAATTTTTACACAGTTCAATAAAAGACTTCCTTCCAAATACCATTATCACATTCTGAGCATCAAGCAAATACCAAAATTAGCACTTGGGTCTAGTGTACAGGGGCAGAGAATACTTACTAGAAGTCTGCGTAATTGCACAGCATGAAAATAATGAACCCCTTAAACCGATCAAGTGTGAAAATGCTTTTTTAATGGAAGCATTGTTTTAAATGTTAGCAATAAATCTGGGAGAAAAACTGTCCTCCTGATTTCAATGTCTGGACTCTTATTAAAAGCTTTATTTCTAAGTAGCAAAAATAATTCTGTCACCTAGGGCTTATTCAATAAGCTAGTCCAGTGATCTAGAAATGAAATGTCATATACAGCGTTTCATCCTGTGTCCTTATTCTTCACAGAGTGTCTATGGGTTAACATGCTGCGGTTAAGATTTGCCCTGTCATCATGTAAATTCTATAAATTGTAGCAGTTCTCACTTCCCTTGCTTGTTAAATAAGCCAATACTACCAAGTTCCCAATGCTTCCTTCTCTTCTAAGCTGTTGAGTACATTCTCAGGGAATTTAATTATCGTATCAATGAAGAGAAAAAAGTGCATATTAAATTATAAGATTTTCCCCTGTGTATGCCGTAAAAACGTATGGACAGCACCATCTATATTGTTATGACTAAAGATTTGTATGTTTGTTGTTTCTTATCTGAAGATCAGTGTCATTTGAACCTAGATCTGACATTGGAACTTACACCCAAATTTCTGGCTTCAGCCCACGTATACATTATGTTACAGCTCTAGCTTGTCCTGCAAATCTGAAGGCCAGGAATGTGGCAGTTCCCTTTTGCAGACTTGCATCTATAGCAAATGAGCTGTACAGAAAAGGTTGAGTTTGGTGATTCAAAGCTACGTTCTTTAGAGATCTAATTTCTTAGCTGTTTTCGTGCATATGGGGAAATCTTCACTTAACTCTTCTACTTCACTTTTTCCTTCTGCAAAGTGATGATAGTAATATCTATCTAATAGGACTGTTGACAGAATTAATTGTGCAAAGAATAAGAAATAAGTGCTGCATTTAGCTTGTAAACAGTAGTAACAGATGTTCGCTGTCTTTAATGCCTTGGTCTTAGTTTCATGAAGTTCCTCTAAGACTGTGAAGGGCTCCTCCACAGATATTATTCTTGAAACTTTGCTGAAAGAAGCAGCTTCCCTTTTCTTAAGCACT
>NW_009635035.1:0-15908 GCF_000690535.1 Cariama cristata | reverse complement strand
TTCCTGCTGTTTCTCTTAGAAGAAGATGCATGTGGGTGCTCTGGATTCTTTAACTTCAGCTGCTGCTGGGCTGTCATTTGCACATACAACAGTATGTACAACAGTTCTGGGACTTGTGCTTGTGCCTGACTTTGTACTTTTCTTGTTGGCTGGAGTATCTCTCATTAATAGTATTGGTCTTCCCTAGGAGGCTATTGATTCAAGCAGAAAAATATTCTTCTCTTGCTTCAGACTTTATCCTTATGTAAGTGAGAAGTTGATAATGAGATTTCTTTAGAACTTTTCCATCATCCTGTACAATCTGCTGACAGGAGTGTAAAGCTGATTGATTTTAAAAAACAGTATAGAAGTCCTGCAAAGAAGACAGTAAATGCCACAACATTTTCAAAAGATTCCTGTGGCACTTTATCATGTTGCTTTAGAATGTAATTTCTTTCTCCTTAGAATCTGTATGAGTTTCCTATAGATTTTTCTAGAGGTGAGTTGAATATGTTTGATTATTCAGTATTAGTGCACTGTAATACATAAGCACATATATCACTACATAGCAAACATTAATACAACTACTTCAGTCAGGCTTTGATGCACTGCAGTTTCCCAGGCTATCCCTGGAAAAGAAGAATATATTTAAGGAACTCCAGATAAAATTAAGAGCTTTGGGATGATTCCCTTCATGACCGTTAGTAACAGTGATCAGGAGAAAATGTGAAGTATGTAGCTCACTTGCAAACTGACTCTGTGTGTTACTTCTGTCAGAATTCTCTCTCTCTCTCTCTCTTTTTTTTTTTTAATAGAGCTGATTCTACAAAAGTTTGGGAACTTGCTGGGATTTCCAGAATTTGGCATCTCCCAGGTCATCAGCCTAATGGGGGAAGGAAAATGGAGAATCTCTCATCTGTCAAGAGCAGCATATAAAACAAATCCTTGAACTAATGTGACCTAGAGCTCTGGTGACCTATGTAGCTTTCTGATTGACGGACCCAAGAGTGTAACACTGCTGCTCTTAGTTAATAGTGGAAGCACTTTCTAAATAGGATGGCTGGGATGAATTAATAACACTGTGAAGATTTATTAATTTTTCTTTGAGGTTGGAATGCTGTGTCTTTTGACTTTAGAATCCTTCACTCTGCCATTTGCCTTTGTTTAATTGCAACTTCGTAGTATAGCAACAGCCCTATTAAAACACCGTACAAATCTGCTTTATGTTTCTGCTGAAAGTATGATAAACAGAAGCCAAAAAACAGCCCAGTCTTTGGCTGGGATTTTCATTTTCTGGTTTCAGTACAACCATGCTTGTAGAAGTGCTGCAGGTATTTTTTGAAAATGTCTATTCTGAGTTTTCTGATGCTGCCTTTTCAGATACCATGATCAACTTTTCCATAATTGTTAGCATTCCTTCCTTATTCACATGTATTGTGTAGTCCTTTCTCTTCTAACTCCCAGCTTTGTATTTTGACAAATAATTTTCTTCCGTTTTTGATCTCGTGAACATAAGAGGCAGTGGTCTTGTGCAGTGGATTGGTGCTGGGAACTGCTGCAGAAAGGAGAATAAGAACATAAGAATATGAATACAGTAGTTGACGAGTATACATCTCTTCCAGCTTCTACTGAATACTGAAGGTTGAGGAAGTACCACAATAGCTTCCTAGGAAGTTATACACTTCACTTGTGATGGAATTAAAGCTTGTGTTTGCCTTTTTCTCCCGTTTTGTGTAGGAAACCAGTCTTTTCTGCTGAACAGAATTTACTTTTACCCTTGGGGCAGCTACCACCAACCATGCTGGAAGTTACTGCTGAGATGCAGCAAACGTGAGAGTGTGGCTATTACACAACCTGAGGGTCTTAAAACCAGTGAATTAAAAACCTTCAGAGCCCTGTTATGCAGAAGATGTGTTATTCTAGTCAGGAATTGTAATACAAACATTTGTTTTTAATATTTATTTTGGTTTTGAATGAAAATGTAGACACTATGCAACACAAGGGTGTACATCCTGGCCTAGGCTGGGATAATCTATAATCTCACAGGGAATTTTAATGCTTGTCTTCAATATTCTTGCTAAGAGTTAGGCAACTATATCTACTTGGGATTTTTAAAAATATATTCTGTGCTTTTTGGGGGGGTTATGCAAAACAAAGACTGGAGAATGAAGGTTTGTATTTGGCTTTATAAAAATACACTAACCACAACTGAAATCAGCCTCTTGGTGTACTGTGCTGTTGGGTAATGCATAAAACTGAGGGTATCCTCAAGTCACTTTGTTAAAGAAGCTTCTTCACCCTAGGTATGCTGTAGCAGAGTCTCAGGCTTTAAGTCCAATAAAGTAATTTGAGTGGTACAGTGGTAGAAATAGCGCAAGCTTAGTGCCTCCACAGAGGGACCAAGAACAAAGATATCCCTGGGCAATTATACCTTTACAGTCCAAATTCCCCACTCCTCTCATGACAGTTCTGACCAGTAGTAATATTAGGGTCTGGGCTCTTCCCGTTCCTCATTGGGTCCCTTCATGGTCTCTAGATAGACCACTTCTTTTCTTACCTCTGAAGTTGCAGCTTCTGCTGATGAGTATAGCGGCCTTCCTTGCTTTCTTGTCTCCCAGCTCAAACCGGCTCTGGGGCTTCCTTTCAACTTTAACTAGGTAAAAGTTGAGCATATCTAGGTGAAAGTTCACAGCTTGCAGCCTAAGTCTTTGGCACATTTAACTACTAATGCTAAGCAAGTTACGCTAAGCATTTAATATCCTTTATTTCTTTACAACTTTGTATTTTTGGGAGCTCGTCAGAAAAGTAGGGAGACTAGCTTCTCTATCTTGCTGAACTCCAGATTTGCTAATGACATATTACCTACTTAATTTTCCACTGTGTCTTTGGTTATTAGGCAAGGTACAATTTTTCACAACTTGCTACAAACTGTAAAGTGGTATGCATGTACTGGGTAAACAGTGGCTGCATTTCAATCCTCAGCAGACTGCATTTCAGAGGAGTTTATCAAAATACTCCTACTGACTTGTAGATCAGTTAGTTTACAGTTTGGTTTGGGATCCTTCATGATAAAAATGTACTGTGTGTGGGCCTCATCCAATGCCCAGTTAAATGGAGAATGTAGTTGTTACAAACAGAGAAGAGGATTTAAAGCAATAGTAAATGTGGTAGCATTTAAAAATATGTGCTGCTTCTTGCCAGTGTGCAGGAAAACTTACAAAATCTTAAGATACAGATATTTAAAGGATGTATATAAAAAGGAAAACTTACACACCAGTGTAGGAAGCATTAGTGATAGTGAATGATTATATTAGTCTGACAAGGAATACAGTTGACTAAGCCCCCTTATACATATTAAGCAATACATTTAATGAGAAAACAGAAATAGAAAGCCCCATGAGTGCCAAAATCATGTCACTGCTAGAACATAAACTTTTGCATTTTCTGACTCCTGTTGATTTATGGTACTAGTTCAGCAAGTGGCACATAAATTGAACAACAACTTTAATGTAAGTGCTTGTGCATGTGCTTAAATATTTCACTAATTTAGAGCCTGGTTGCTCATACTTAAGAGTTGCACTGAGTGGCTTTTGCATTTCATTTCCTACACTTTAAAAAATAATAACTGCTAAGGTGATGTAAGGTCTATTTATATTGTAGACTAGGGCATAAGTTATCTCAGTAGTGTGTATGATAGCTGTGGTCAAGTTTTTGTTTGATTTCATGGAGCCAGATCACTTAGGTCGTTAAGTCCAAATCCCTGCTGTGTCCAGTAAGGGCATGCCAGGTTTCCCATAAACCTTTATATCCCATTACAAAGTGACTTTTTAGGAGGTCTCCTTCTTCTGACTCCTTTTCTTCCTACATACCTCAGGAGCTAGCCTGACACCAAGCCTGCCCAACCCAAATAAATGGATGCTGGGCATGTCCCTGTTAACCCATCATTAACCCAGGTATCTGACACTGGACGGAACAGTGTCAGCTGCCTCATAAACTCAAGGAAAGTGAAATGTAAAAGACAATGTACTGCTGCATAACTGCCTTAAAGTCCTGAAACCACTACAGTAGTGTAAGTTATAGGGTGTCCTTAAATAGATAAAATTCAACTCTGTGAATAGTTAAACATCTTTGCATGTGTAAGACATTGCAATTTGGACAGGAATTTGGATAGATCCTAAGTCTAGGTCTTGTAAGATGCTTCCTATTCTCAGCTTCTTCTGAAGCCTGCAAGGATGCAATGTCTTATGCACTCTGCAAGCTGGCATCTTTCAAGAAGTGACAGCCAGTATAAAATCAGGATAAATTTTGCTTGTGCTTCCACTGTTAATAGGATGCCTCTTGAGTCCCAGTTCCTTCTCTGTTCCTTCTCTTTTCCTCTAACCGCTTGGAAATAGTATTTTCTTTTTTTTTTTTTTTTTTTTTAAACCTCTAGTCTTCCTCCTCCTCACCTAGTGACTTACTATAGAGCTATATCTCCCTTAAAAGCTTACAAGAGTAATTTCAGTCAAGTCAGTCACTTCTCACGCTCATGGAACCCTTTCACAATGTCCAAAAAGTGTTTTCTCTAAGTGATGAATTTTTAGTGGAAATTACAGAACAGAGTGATTTGACACACTCTGACACTGATGTCTGAATTACTGCAAACAGATGAATCCCCAGCCCCCAAAATATGCACTTGCATACTTGCTGTCTTCCCTCATCTGGATAAAAAGACAAATTTCAGTAAATTTGTGGTATGCAAGAGTTTTGCATTTATTCATGCAGCTGTTTTTGGCTGTCTTACAAGTATATACTGTACTGCATCCAAAAATCCTACACTAAAAGAATTTTAAGGTTGCAGGGTCAAATACGTTGAAATTGGGAAGTGCCAAAATTAAGTTTGCCTGTGTGACCTTAATTCGTCAGCTTTGCACATGTCTGTTATAATAAAATGTGCAATAATATAATTAAAGAGTGTGGGTTTTTTCTCTGTCCAAGACTCCAGCTTTGTTCAGTGAATGTTTTATTTAATATTGTCTTCATATCTCCACCCCCTTGATCCTTGTATTGAATGCAAAATAATTAATTTATTGAGCGACTTTACTAGGAATGGCTCAGCACGGAATCTGGATGTTCATGAATTTAACTCCTAGCTAAGCCTGGTTGCTATTAATATCCCTATTTATAAGCCCAAGAGACTAAAGCCAAGGATCTGCTAAGTTTGAATGGCTAATTTAAGGCATGAATCTTCAGGCTACTTAGCATACAGGATACTTCTTACATTCAAACCCTACTTCCAATATTTTAGTTACAGAATTTATGCAAAAGCATTCCCAGGTATCTTGGCAGAAAACCATGAATACTTATTAGTCAGTAACCTGTGACAAATTTGTTTTCAGTAACTTGCTAGCGTTAAGCAGAAGTGGTGGGGGGCAGCACTGGTGGTTTACTGCAGTACTGTTTAACTGCCTTACCCATTAAATAATCCCTCCTTTTTAAACATTTTCTTGCACCTCAACTTCAGACCTTCTAAAGTGGTTGACAAATATTCAAGACTTGTACAAACAACAGTCTCTTGATACATAATCCTGATTCATTCTCAAATGGCCATCTTGTGAACTGAATGAGGAGGGATCTCATTTAGCAACAGGTTAAGATTCTGTCATCCCAGAACTTTTCAGGGGAATGGGAAGAGAGTTATAGTTAAACATCCATAAAACCTTCTGAAAAGAGAGCTACCTGATATTAAGGAACTTCTGCAGATTTGAAGCAGAAATTTTCAGATTTGGCTTTTCCACCTCTTACTGCAGAGATGACAAGGGAGATAGCTATCACATGTAGACATAAAATTCACAGGTCTTAAGCCATTGTCCTAAGTGTTGGAGACATTAACTTGTCCTAAGGAAAACAAAGAGGATCAATTTGGAGAAAAGAAAAATAATGAGTCTTTTCTCCTGATTGTGAAAAATGGCACACTATTTTTATCTCTAACTTTCAGTGTAAGTATAAAGTTCAGCCTTAATATTTAAAACATGCAAAGTTATAACCAACTGAAATAAGGACTTATGCTAGGGAAGTGTCAAATATCATTAATAGAGCTACTAGCTCCATATAGAGCATTATGCTGTTCTTTTTAAACCTAAATTAGGAAAAGGCTGAAATGTCACTTAGCAGTGCTTTTTGTAGGGTGTGTAGCTGGGCATACCATGTAGAATAATGATACTTGTTTCTGCAAAGCACCAAGCAACTTTGTAGAATTTTGAAGGAGATCTCAAATAATGATATTCTTCCTGCAGAGATGTTTAAGTTTCTTTTCAGAGTATGACTGTTATAAAATAAAAGGTTGAAGTGGCAACATTTTGCTGCTTCAAGATGTTTTTTTCCACATCCTAAGAGAAATATGGTTATTTTGTTTAGAATAGCATCCTAAGAGCATTACCTTTTGCTAATTCTCTTGGCTCTCATGTTTATGAGGAAGAGGGGATTGTAGTGGCTTCCAAGGAAGAAGGGATCTGTGATCCCAGATGGGTTTGCAACTGTTTCAAATGGGTTCATGTGCAATTCAACTGTATCAGTTAATATTTGGAATCACGGGTCCAGCAAAATGGAGCTCTCAACTAGAGGTGGGGAAGATTCGGGAGGTGACTGAGTTTTATGTATGTACTTGGGTGAGCTCAAAGTGGTGATGTTGCTCCCAACTCGGTGCTATGCAGATTGAAAACAGTAGTGACATCCTAGGCATGTGACTTTTTGATTAGAAGTCACTGAGGTAAAAGTCAGTATATCAAATGTGGAAATCTTGAATCTCTAATACAAGTACTTCTTTATCAAAACAAAAATACATTTTAGTTGCACTCGGTGACCTTTGGGCGATATACTACAGAAAGCATGTTTTAGCTGAAGCAGAAAGTTGTGTTAAACAGATACTGCATGAGATTGGTGATTGCTGAGAAATCTGGGGAGCTGGGGATGGAGAGGGAAGATGTTAAACGTTTTTATGACAAAGTATGCCTTTTCTCATCATTCTGCATGGTGTATTCATGATCCTGAAAACCTCTTGAACATTTGGGATGTTGAGTTTTTATTAAATCCTGAAACAATCTCACTTTCATAGCATTACCTATGCGATAATGCCTGTAATGAGATGGTACAAACAAAAGTGGAGTATGAAGATGTTAAATCCAGTGGAGCTGCTACCTGCATTTTACTCCATTGTAGATGATATTACAATACAGAAGCAGATTGGAGTCTCCTTCAGGTGCTGTTCCAGACTTTTGGAAATTGTAGCTAGAGATGGATGGTTGTTAACATTTTGCAAGTAGTTGAGATAATTGCTTTGTCTTAATGCCTTGTCCTGCTAAATGGAGTTCAGCAAGCTTTTGAACATTAGTTCTTGAAAGTTACAAGTTCCTTGCATAACTTTACGGTAACTGTAAGGGTGTAGACAAATGTGAGAAATGAGACGGCAATCACACTACTTCATACCAGCTCTTTAGTTCCTACAAATGCTTACTGATGCCATTATTTTTGCCTATTAATTCATACGAATTCATACCTTACAAAATAGTTCCTTCTGGAATTACTGGTCTGTGAACTGATGCTTTGAAAAGAATTGCTTGGGTCTGGATGCCTTATTTTGCCAGCCAGCTAATATTATTTGTGGACTCCATAGTTATATAATAGCATAAGCATTGCAGTATATAAAAATCACTCTGAAAGAAAGTTTACAGAACCAGACAGGTTCCTAAACCCCAGGATTATTTGGTTGGCAGAGATAAAACCTCAATCCCCCTTCTCAAATGCTTATGAATTTTTTTTGTGTTCAATCATTCTTCTTAACATAGCAAATCAGATTTGAAAACAGGATTGTGGTAATTTCTAATTATTTCTCCTTCTCTAATCTTGTTCATGTCTAAAACCAGTAATCTGTGTTATGGACGCTTAAAAAAAAAAGTAAGGTTTCCACTTTCAATGAAAAAGATCAATTTAAGGCACAACAATGTAGTTTACAGAAACAGTAACAGCATTTGAGACCCACAGTTTCTGCAAAGAAGGCTGGAGGTAGAGAAAGGTCTTATGTTACCTTGGCATTTTTTCATATCTGCTAGAAGTAATTTTCTGTTAGTTTGAATGCCGCCCCATCCGCCCCCCTTAATTTTAAGATAGGTTGGAGTCCAAAGAGAAGCTTGGCTTTTTTCACACTTGAGTTACAGTCTCTCTGAAAATAATGGTTTGTTAAAGAAATGCTGACAGGCCCTTACCTTATCTGCTATTTGAAATATTTATGGAAACAGTTTAACTTTCATATCTATGCCCATTTCAATCTCTACAGCAACAAGGAAAAGTTACGCTACAATCTTAAAAATCAACTGGTTTAACTATTTTAAAAATGTTATGCAAAACATGAAAAGACCTGTTGTGGATCACAGTACATAAAGACTCATGTGCATAATACACAGATATTTCCACTTTTACCGGGGTCATAAATTGTTCTGATGTCATGGGAACATTCAATTACAAAAGCAAACAAAATCTTTTATGTCCAAAAATTTATGCCTAGCTGAGTTATAATGATGTATCTTCAACGACAGTAGAAATGAAAAGTTTAGGGATAGGCATATAAAATTACTATTGATAACAGCTTACAGAAAATACTAATAAATACAATATTATGGGTATAAAAATATAGTTGCACTAAGGACAAAAAAAGAGTAATTTTGGTGGATGAAAGGCTAAATATTTCTCAAACAAGCAGAAGCTGAGCTGTTGGAAGAGATATTTATCAACTAGAAATAGATTTTAAAATTCTCTAACTTTTGTGATATGACAATTAAACATCTTGAAGTAACAGACAGACTCACAGATCTGTACACCAGGTCTACTAGTTTGGGTATAGTAGAGACCATGACTAAGGTTAATCTCAGAATAGTTTGAATGTTGAACTGACTTTCTTGAAGTCCATGGGATACCTTATAATGTGTAAAGTATGGATGTAAATCTCAGTAGGATCAGATTATAAGTTGGCCAGTCACTGCAAGGGTCTGTATTATTTTGGGGGCAGTCAATTCACAGCTTCAAGGCCCGTATCGTTTTTCAAATGGTACTCATTTTATGGATTCTAATGCATGTTTTCTGTCTTTTAAGTAAATCACATTATTGATTCTCAGAAAAATAAAAAATTTAAAATATCAAGATATCAATAGAAAAAAAAATAGGATGGCAATGTGAGCTGTGATTTAATTTTATTAGATGGATCACGTTAGCAACATTTCACAAGTAATAAATACAGTTGTTTTAGAACAGGATCCACAAAAAGAAATTGGGATCTTAAACGACGTTTCAATACTTTAGTGGATCCCTAACAAGTAAAGAAAGAGGGCAACAATTAAAACTGACTAAAATGCCATGTGCAGTCCTCTGATTATTTCCATCACCCCTATTGGACAAAGCCTTCAAAATATTTTTTCTGTGCCTTTGTGAGAATTAGTCTTGCACCCGGGGAGGAATAGCCCAATGAATCAGTACAGGCTGGGGAATAATAACCAGCTGGAAAACAGCTTTGCAGAAAAGGCCCTGGGATCCTAGGAAAGCAGCTTTGCAGAAAAGGCCCTGGGATCCTGGTGGACAACAAATTGGCTGTGAAACCAGCATAGTGCCTTCGTGGCAAAGGTGGCTAACAGCATCCTGGGCTGCATTAGGAAGAGCATCAGCAGCAGGTCAAGGGAGATGAAATGATCCTTCCCCTCTCTTCAGCACTTGTGACTTCGCATCTGGAGTGGTGTGTCCAGTTCTGGGTTCCCCAGTACAAGAAAGATATCAAGATACTGGAGCAAGTCCAGCAAAGGGCCACAGAGACATTTATGAGACTGGAACATCTCTTATGTTGAGGGTAGGCTGAGAGAGCTGGGACTGTTCAGCCATGGCAAGAGGAGGCTTGATACATAAAAATATCTGATGGGAATGTGTAAAAAAGACAAATTCTTCTCAGTGGTGCAAAATATCTGATGGGAATGTGTAAAAAAGATTCTTCTCAGTGGCATACAGTGAAAAGACAGAAAGCAATGGGCACAAATTAATACACAAGAAATCCCATGTAAACATAAGGAAAAAATGTTTACTGTCAGGATGGTCTGAAAAGACAGAAAGCAATGGGCACAAATTAATACACAAGAAATCCCATGTAAACATAAGGAAAAAATTTTTTATTGTGAGGATGGTCAAATACTGGAAAAGGTTGACCAGAGAGGTTGTAGAGCTTCCATTCTTGGAGATACTCCAACTGGACGTAGACCTGGGCAACTGGCTCTAGGTTGCCCTGCTTGAGTAGGGAGGTTGGACTTGAATAGCCTCCAGAGGCCCCTTCCAACCTCAATTATTCTGTGATTCTGTGAATCACCTCTGCTACCATAGAAATCTTTTGACTTTGATTAGCCCTTAATGTCCAGTTTGAGCTTTCGAAGTAACTGCAGACACAGCAGTTGGTCATATTTTTCTAATACAAATCACTACCTCATTCATGAGTCACACCTCTGTGGAACTTCAGTGTCTCAAGTGGATTTGCTCCTTTTGTTTCAACTATCCCCAGCCAGAGCCAATACTTCCTCAAAGTCTTTCTGGAAAGTTTTTTCCAAGTGCTTTATTCAATAACTACAGAAATGTGTTGTCAGATTACCTTTTTATTTATTATTCCTAGTCTTATATACGCCATTGCCCATTATCATTTTTATTGAAAAATGCCTTAGTTTTTGCCTATCTGTTTTCTCAGATTCATCTCTATTTATTTGTCCAATTTCCTGACATCTGATCTTTTGACCTCTTAGAAAAATGCATTTATAGTCTAATCTATTTTTGTCCACTGATTTAGGATTTCTAGACTAAACTTAATTCACCCTAGCAGTGTGCTGGGATTTTACTTGCCTCTCTTGCCCATGGCCTCTGGGCTTAGAAAATGTTCAAGTTCTCAACATTAAATCAAATAAACTTTAAGTAAGGGAAAATTACTACTTTTTTTCTTCTGAAATGTGGGTGAGTTGGGTTGTTGTCCTAACCTCCATTTCAGTACTTCATCCAAATAGCTCAGAAGAGAGAGGATTTGGAATTTCTTTTGCTTACTGACCAACTCTCTTCTCTGCTGTGATCTTTAAGATAAATCTGTATCTCTAGAAGGTAGGTGCAGGAGAGATTCCATGACTGTCTATTTCCTGCATTGCTTAGCTGTATCACTAAATAACTCACAGATAGACTAATGACAGCACACTTTCTATGTCTAAAATTAAACTTCTTTGAGCTGAGAAGAATGAGATAAACTCAACCCTTTCTAAACAAGCATTGTGAACAAGTAATGAAAAATGTTTTCTAATAACATCCTACTGGCAAACTGATATTGCCATAAGTAAATTATGAGCAAAACAATAACTGAACTCGTCCTTGGTATTGTTCTGGTTTATTTTTGCTGGAGAGTAATGTGATTTTTTTTTTTTCCCCCCTATTTGGCTCAGGTGCGAACATACACTGGGCTGATTAATTAGATATCAATGGGACTACACCATTTAGTTATTCTAGGGTAAAGATTTGTGGTTGAAACTCAGCAAGGCTTTTGAATAGGTACATAACTTTACAGCTTATGAGTGACTGTTCCAGCAAAGGCAGCAAAAGTGTTTGTTGGCTCAAAGGTGTTAGGTGTGTGCTAAACTGCGTGGTTGAACTCGAACCTTGTGTAGCTACATGAAATGCCTGCCTAGTGCCAGTGGAAGATTCTTAGGGACCTCAATAAGGCTATGTTGAAGTGAATATGTTGACCTTTTTATATCGCCTCATTCAGGCTGTTTTCTGAAACCTTTCTGTATTTAGCAAATTCAGGTTTGGTAAATCTCTCTTGTCACTTAGTTGCTTAGACTCTACTTTTCTTATCTAGACATTTCTGAAGATTGATCCCCATGCTTACAGCTGCTGGCAGGCTGTGGTGGGGCAAGAAGAGTTGTATGGAGGGAGAGCTCAGCTGCACAGGTCTGCACAACAGTGCCTGGGCTGCTGAAGGCCATAAGGGTGTTTGGCTTGATATTTGGAATGGCCAGTCCTAGCTCCCCCACATCTGCTTCACAAGATGTCACTACATATGTGTGTTGTGCTAGGGCTTTCAAAGAAGTCCTAGTTTATCCCCACTACTGGTGTATAGAGTTTACTCCGCTTCCTGTTGCTGAAGAAATAATGTAGAACCAACCCCACCAAAGTAAAAAATTATTATTTTTTTTCCCTCCTCCCTTACACTAACACAAAGTTGTCCAATGATAAGGCACTTTCCCCTCCTCACCATTATCATTGACTGGGAACTTTGTACTCTTTAAGGAAATAAATTTGTTCGGCTGTTTTCTCTCAGATTTGCACCCCATTTCTTTCTTCTTTTCATGCAAGAATGAACTCTTGATAAATTCCCTCACTATCTATTGCTATTGCTTGAGCAGTCAGTAAGACTGTTCCCATTAGGTGGTGAAACTGCAGAGATGAGTCAGGTGTTACTTTATAAAGAAAGTACTAATTCTCTTGCTTTCCTGTATATAGTAGAAAAGAAGGAGATAGGAAAGTTTCCTTGTTTAGCTATCCAGTTCTGCTGCAAAAGAATATTGTGCCTAAAATTAGAGACTCTGCCTCTTCACTTCCTCGCACTTGCTAAGTTGTTCTCACAGCTTTCTTCGCTGAGCTGCATGGCCCACCCATTGGACCCAACCAGTACGCTTGACCTCTGCATTTGCATTAGTTCTACGCCACCCTGACGTAAACTCTCCTGAGACTTTCCATGCTGACTTGGTCTTGGGGCAGTGGATGCAATTGTTTCAGCTCCCTCTGTATGAAATGTATTTTATTGTTTCTTCATTCACCCTGAATGAAAAGAACCTAGCATATACATCACATCTAAGCAGGTGAGTGACTGATGGCAGTCATGAACAACTTCCTGAGTGACACTGACAGTTTTTATTCCTCCTTTATATTACCAATGGTTTCGGACACCAACCAAGCTCAGGACCCAAATGTGCTGGTCTCTGTACAAGCCCCAAATAAAAAATTGTTTCTACTGCCAGAGAGTCTGACAAGCTCAATGAGCAGTTTAGGCAAAGAGTTCATATGTAAAGGGTATGATGTACAAGTAAGCTGACAACTGGGAGAGTTTTAAATGTTGTGCTACCATTATTAGGATTTTAAAATAAGGCTTGGGAGGCAGGACCACTGTTATCCAAACAGAATAGATGCATCTCCTTGGGTCTCATTTGATTAACACTAAACAAGGAGCACTGGTATTTTCTTGTTACTTTTCACCTTTCTGAATGGATGTGTATTGTAATCTCTGTAGTTTACGCAGGGAAATTTTTATCTGCCCACATGCTACAACTATTTCACTTCACTCAAGCACAGATTCTAGTACCATGTTCTTACTAATCTCCCTTACCAAATAAAGATAGATGCTGCCAAGGCCACATGCTGCCTTTGATAGCTATGAAAAATCATACTGAAAATCAGTGTGTGTACTTCATGCAAATTTAAAACCAGCTATGACTCAGCATCCCAGTTGCTTGTTTTAAAGTGATGTAATAGATGTCTGCTTGTGAACAGCAATGTAACTTGTTTATTCCTTAAACTCTACCAGCTTTTTTAGCCTTTTACATTCCATTAACTAGAATGATTTCTGTATGCATTGAAAAATTACAAGTAAGAAGAAAACCTAGAGAACTGATCAAAATGCAGTTTCAATAGTATGTGTTTATGTTGTGTATACTGATAATGTTTGACTCGTAGTTGTTCAGGCATCAGTGAAACAAGATGGCCATCACTGCAAGTTTAGCATAGGGTCTGTCACAGGGTTATTTCATGCTTAAAGATGTAGATTTTAGGAGAGGTGCATTCCTCATTTATTCTTTAACTCACTTTCACAGAGTTTGTATTTAAAAGAGAAATGTGGAGGTAGATAAAGATAACTTTATTCAGTCTACTGAAGACCATCCCTGTGTTAGACCTGCTACCTAAAATCATTAAGTACTGAGGACAGGCTCTTTTGTGTTTTATGGGAAGTGACATCCATAACACCTCTTAACAGCAACAGCAGTTGTGTGTGTCACTTGCTGTGAACTTGAATGGGAGTTTAGTTGCCAGTGACAAGCCGTGTGTTCTCTATATTGTTTGTTCTATTCACAGGCAGAGAACTGTTAAGAGGTATAGAGTTCTCTCTCCATACAAGTTCAGCTGGAAAGAGAAAATGGGTTTCACATATTTATTTGGATACACAACTCATTGTTTTTGTTTTGTATCTGAAACTTGGTAAAATGGTAGTCAGCATAGTTTTCTGAATGACTGGGTTTAAGAGGCTCCTGCCTTTTAGTGCTAATTGCCATCTTTCCTCAGAGCAGAGTCCTACAGCAGGTTGACTGGTCACAACTGAAGTCAGAGCTCTGGAGGGAAGAAAAGAACAAGAGTCAGGGATGGGGGAACAGCAATGGGGTGTCCTGAAGATGATCAGAAGTCAGTACGTAAGAGGATTGAGGCACAATTACTATTAAACAATGTTCTTATTTAAATATTAGATTCGCAGAATTTGGTGGCAAAAAGACAACCTGCTTGGCGATGTTGAAAATGGCCTCAGCAAATCATGCAGGAAAGAAAGAGGAGATGGTACTAACTTGGAGACCTAGAATGTCAGTGACAAAATGAAGCAGAAATTGCAGGGTTATTGAGTTCTGTATTGCCCTATGGAGGAAAATTAATGTCTGAAACAGTCATATCTAACGCCACTGTGATAGGAAGTTCTTACCTGGAAGTAGGTAGATATTTCTTAGCTGTTGTGAATGGACTTTGAGTTCACCTTTATCTGTCCCCTTCTATAGCTGCTTCCAGTAATCTCTGGCATGAATTTTAAAAGTGAGAGAACTGTTCCTAAGAAGTAATCAAGTGATGCATGACTTTGATTTCATCTTTCTCTTTGTGAGCAAATTGCAAGACTCCTAAATGGACATCTTTCAACTTTACCGTATTCATGTACCACTCATTATATGTGACATTTGTGAAGTCTGCTGAGCATGTTGTCATGATGTGAGAATGCAGTCTTACAGGGTTAAAATGTCATGATGGCATGGAATATAATTAGAAGAGGATTTTCTTATTTTGATGAGCCATAGCTGAGGCTCTTGTAAACTAAAACGTCTATCATTTCATGCATGTTAAACTAGCTGCAAATCTGGGATTGGCATTTACATTCACCCCTGCAATTGGAGCTGATAGAATGATTCAGAAGGGATTTGTGAGTAAGTGTGTTGAGCTGATATGCTCATTAGTGTGGTTATGTGGTATCAGGAAGCCTAGAAAGTGCAGCAGCAAATGGACAACATGGCATGCAGCAATGTTACTTCTCCTTCAGCAGTTACACCCTGTCTCTGATAAAGGTCAGCACAATTTAGCTTGTTACCCACATTGCTGAAGTGCAATGTAATGGAGAAGAATGAGAAAAAATGACCATCTTCCTCCAAGTTACCCTTGTACTACTTGAAACTGTGCTTAACAGGACAGTTCTAAGTATTTAAGAGCGTTTTCAGAGATCTGCCCAAAAACCGCAAATTGATTCTTCTAATGTCCCTTCTCATGTCCCCTCCCCTACTCCAGCAGACGAATGTCTGACTGTATTGGGTTTGCGTGGCAACGTTTTGGTAGCCAGGGGGGCTACAGGGGTGGCTTTTTGAGAAGCTGCTAGAAGTTTCCCCCATGTTTGATGGAGCCAATGCCAGTCGGCTCCAAGATGGACCCGCCATTGCCACTGGCCAAGGCTCAGCCCATCAGCGGCAGGGATAGCTCCTCTGGGATAAGAGTTAAGAAAGGCAGGAGGTGGGAACTCAGCAACTTCAGCCAGAGAGACGAGTGAGAATCTGTGGTAGGAGCAGCCCTACAGCCCCCCAGGTGAGTGCAGCAGGAGG
>NW_009635034.1:0-621 GCF_000690535.1 Cariama cristata | reverse complement strand
TAGAAGAAAAAATTAAAAAAAAAAAAAAAGAAAACAAACAACGCATTGATACTGAACTCTGCGTTCTGCTCTTGATAGCCTTCACTATTCATGTTTTTGAGATTTCCTCTGCGCCGTAAAATTTAGAAGAGCATTTAAAAAAATTAAAGCTGAGATTTTCTTAAAAATCACATGTTTCCAGACACAGGGGACTTGAGAGTAAAGCTCCAGATATAATCCTGAGATTTGGCAGTGCTCTTTGTATCATGTTAAGTGATGGTCTACAGCACTCGTTAATTGCTGCAGGCTGAAAAACAATTCTGGCTCCTGACAGTGGTCTTCTATACTGAGAATGAGCAGAAGTTTCTCCAGTTCTTCTGGCTAAGAGGGAAATATCACTTTCTAAAGGCCATAGGTACAAAATTACGCAGTGATATAACCTTTATTTGGCTTGAACAGTATATTTAACTGGTTTATTCAAAATGAAATTTGAGTATATGCAACTAAAATGATCTGTTTCTGAATAATCATACAGGTAATTTGGTCTTTATAAGCCTCCATGTCTAATCCAAAGTTGGTTGAAGACCAGCAGAAGACAGCAGGCTGCTGGTTAAAACAGGTGATAGTCAAAGATCTTGACTT
>NW_009635033.1:16503-18521 GCF_000690535.1 Cariama cristata | reverse complement strand
TTTTATTTCTCATTATCCTACTCTCATTTAATTGGTAATAAATTAAATTATTTTTTTTTCCTCAGCTTGAGTCTGGTTTGCCCACGACAGTCATTGGTGAGTGATCTCTCCCTGTCCTTATCTCGACCCAGGAGCCCTTCACTGTATTTTCTCTCCTCTGCCCAGCTGAGGAGGGCAGTGACAGAGCGGCTTTGGTGGGCACCTGACATCAAGCCACAGTCAACCCACCACAGTGACCCAGCTCTTGGTGGGTTTTTTTGTCCTGTAATTTCACTCTGGGCAGCAGCTGAAAATGATTCTTATATTGTTATACTGTATCCCATTGACAACTCAGCACAGACAATGGGAAGAATCAACTTCTGCCTTCTTGGTTCTTACACCTAATATCTGGTGTGCTGACAATATCAGGTCAAAAAATTGATGTGCTGGGCATATTGTGACCCACTCTCTCAAGAGTTCTTCACCCTTAATTAAAAGCCAGGGCTAATATAAATACGTGCCAAAGCGAATAGTGTGTACCTGTGTGCATGAGTCCATGTGTGTGCATGCATCAGTGACGTCCTCTTCTCATTTTAGCTGAAGCTTATTTTGCAGCTGTCATGAATGTAGACTTGAAACTGCACGAGAAGAAAGTGGGAAAGATTTAAGCTATTGCACAAGGAAGGGGTGTGATAATTTAATGACCTGGGATTCACATGAACCATTATACTGCTGTCCCAGTCCAGTTTCGAACTTGGGGGAGGTTTGTAGTGATCCCAGGAGTGAGATTAAGACACAAATGAGGTCAGATGCCGCTAATTTGTTTGCTTTATTGAATACATAACTGAGACTGGTGCGATAGGAAAGGTAGGAGTTATTGAGAGAGAAAACAAGTATTCAGGAAAGTATGCAAGAGATAGTCACCACCATGGATCCAGCAGCATCCCTTTGGTCCCTAGTCCTCCATTTCTTCGGTGGAGGGTGCGCACCATGACTTATTTCTGTGATCTTTTATGAGGAGTCTGGTGGGGTGGAGTCGTTGCTGTCTCCGCTTGCTGTAACACATCCCACGCCTCAGCTCTCGCCTTTCACACATCCCCTGAGTGTTTACTCAGTACAAGTCCTTGGAATTTCAGCAAATATCTAGTTTCTAATAGATATATGGCTTACACTTAATTTCTTTCAAGTATTTTTGCCTTGTAATTGCTGCAGCTGAAGTTACTCAGCTATCTCCAGATGTCTCCAGAGTTGTCAGCCTGATAGGCAGGGCTGTTCCCTGCTATCGCAGCAAGAAGGGCAGAGGAATGTCCCGTTATCAGCCTTCCTGGGTTGTTAAGCAGCCCTCCTGGGCTGTTATTTTTGCAAAGCCAGCAAGCAGTCCTGAGCAAGCTTTGAGACAAATGTCCATTCAATCAGTCTCTCTCAACTGCTAATACAATAACTTATTGGAAAAATAAGTATGTTTATATTTTATAATTGCTTCACACTGTTGTTTAAAGTAAATGAGTTCCTTACCCCTCAGGCTGCCTCTCTGACTTCTACTATAGAATGTTGTGTTCTCAATATACTCCATTCTTGTTATCACCGTAAACTAACATGGGGCCAATCTGACTTTTCCTGGACTGTTTCCCTAATGGAGTTTTAAAATATAGTTTATAGCTTTCTGTTCTAATTTTTCTTCATTTCTGTGGTTGTACTTCTTTTAATTCAGCTCTGAGCAGTTTTAGAGCTTGTGTATTAAAGTAGAATGTATAACCTTAGAAAGGAATTTTTTTAACTACTTGGTTGTATTCCCATTTAAGATATGAAATAAAGTTAGAGTAATAACACAACATAAGTGTTCCGAATAGTGGTTAAGGTTCATTGAAAGGTATAAAAAGGCATCAATAAATACATTCATAGCCAGATCAACTCTGTCAGCCCCATCTGGAAGAACACACATGACAGAATTACAAATTCAAACTCATGAACACATCGCAGAATTACAAATTTGTTTTCCAGATTATTGGTATCTTGCTTGGGCTTCAAAGACTTTTATG
>NW_009635033.1:12453-16472 GCF_000690535.1 Cariama cristata | reverse complement strand
GTAGGGAAAAATGGGAGATTAAATGATCAGTAATTACAACTCGTGTTAGAATGGAATTTTTTTTGTCACCCACAATAGTTCAAGGTTTTGGGAGTGTACGTGTTCAGTGCTGATTCTCAAACACTAGTGAGGAATTGACTCACCCCACAGAGACTAGGCTTTTATGTCAGGAAAAAAATAATTTTGCTCTTACGATTTGGCAGATTCAGGTGCTACAACAATATGCAGAAAATGTTCAAAAATAACGATGTGTCTAAAGAATGTAAATGAGAACAATTCTAAAAGGAGAAAAGTAGATATATAAAATCAGGAATACTCAACATTTTAAAGAAATTAAAAAGAATAAAATGTATATTTAGACAGAAATCTTATGCCTCTTACTTAAATTCAGCAATTAATACTGTTGATGACATCTGCAGATGAGAACCACTGCATGAAAATAGGTTCAAGGACAGAGGAATGAAATGGGTTCTGGTCCTCTCTTTCATTATCTCAGTCAACAGTGAGAAACATTTTTATAAGGTAATTGGATATGATCAAGCCATTTCATCTTAGTCTAAAAAGGTAAAAAACATTGTTGTTGACTATTTGGCATTCAGAACATTTCTTTTCATCTATTGCCCATAAACAACTCTGGCTCATCATTGTCTCATGCCTCTATAATATATTCATCCTGTAATCACCACTTAGTGTAAGTATAGCTAGGTTGATGTATGCTTCCTCTAGAAGGTGAAGGAAAACTACTCATACTCTTATTTATTGACTAATGGTTCTCACATGCCATTTCCTGCATCATCTCATATTCAATATTATCTCTTGGTCTACTGAAGGAGAAAGACTGCATTTGTGTCCCCAGAGATCCAGGAGAATGAATCTGCAGCTGTAAATTAGGGGATTCACAATAAAGACTTCAGCCTAAGTCTCCGGCATCTCAGAAACACACTGCTCCATGGCCCAGAGAGCACATAGCTAGTTAGCTAGCTAGCTAGCTATAGATAGAAGGTGAAACCTCTCTGTAGATACAGGTGAAAACTATGGCGAAACATCTCATATATATATATGAGATGATTTTCAAGGGCAGGGAGAGTCTGGGGAGGCAATAAGAGGGCAGAGAAGGGACTAAACATTGTAAGTGTCTTGGTGCCCCCCTGACACTCCCACCTCTGAAGGTCATTTTTGTTGGGAGGCATTTTGCCAGCCAACATAAGCCAGCAAATGGAAATTCTGCCTGCACCTGAGGGCTCAGCCATTTTACTGGAATCAGATTCAGAAATCAGCAACTAATTCATGCACTTGGACAAGAGAGACCTTGCTGCTAGAGGACGTGTTCATTCCATGAGAGGTTATTCCAGCTTCCATGTCCATGATGCATCACTAATAGTGTCCCGTCCCGTGTAGGAAGCACAAGGAGTGCTCCCAGACCTAATACTTGTTTTGTCCAGTCTGTGGTGCTGGCAAGGCAGACAACACATTGTTATGGCCAGAGCACACTGTCAAAGCAAATCTGAAATGCTTTTAGTGGGCTATGAAAACGTTAGTTGACAGTGAGTGATATGATTATGGTGCGTAGCACAACACAATAGGTACAGACAGAGCTTTTCATGGGAGAAGGAGCTCATTTATATTATGCCTTTTGGCTAAATGATTCAGGAGATGGAATTTAGTGATGGGTGAATGAGGCATGTTTATACAGGAAGGGTTTGCCATGCCCTGCATATCACTCTTGATGGTGCTATTCAACACAGTTACACAGACGATGGTCAGGTTTTAGACGGAAAAGGGAGAGGAATGTGTGGTAGCCTGGAACTAGCCAAGGGCTAGCCTTGCTGCAGTAAAAAGAGAGAAGCAAACCTTGAGCTTTGAGAAAAGGGATGGAAACCTTTGAATCTACATGTGACAGGTTTCTACTTCTTCAATTAATGTGATCCAAGATAGAAGCAAGAGCGTCATCGTTTAACCCTGGCTAGCAGCTAAGTCCCACATAGCCACTCACTCACTCCTCCCTGGTGCGATGGGGGAGAGAATGAGAAGAGTAAAAGAAAGAGAACTCGTGGGTTGAGATAACGACAGTTTAATAAATAAAGCAAAAGCCGCATGCACAAGCAAAACAAAACAAGGCATTCATTCACCACTTCCCATGGGCAGGCCGGTGTTCAGCCATCTCCAGGAAAGCAGGGCTCCATCACACGTAACGGTGACTTGGGAAGACAAACGCTATCATTCTGATCATCCCCCCCTTCCTTCTTCTTCCCCCAGCTTTATATGCTGAGCATGATGCTATATGGTATGGGATATCCCTGGGGTCATTGGGGTCAGCTGTCCTGGCTGTGTCCCCTCCCAGCTCCTTGTGTCCCCCCAGCCTCCTCGCTGGTGGGGTGGGGTGAGAGGCAGAAAAGACCTTGGCTCTGGGTAAGCCCTGCTCAGCAATAATGAAAACTTCTCTATGTTATCAACACTATTGTCAGCATAAATCCAAAACACAGCCCTATACCAGCTCCTGTTAAGAAAATTAACTCTATCCCAGCCAAAACCAGCACAGTTTTAATTATCTTTTAACCTGTGTTAAGTAATTGCAGTTGTTACAAAGAAAACCAATCCTTGTGATTCAATTCCATTTCAGGCCTGTGGGATTCTTTACCTTTCAGACAAAGTTCAGTTCAGACAAAAGAAACAGAGGGTTTCTCCACCAAAAAGAACTAGAAGTAAGGGCTCTTGCGCACAGCATTTTCATAGAGCAGCACATAGGTCTTCTCTCTGATCATGAAACTACTGAGTGGGACTCTCCCCTTCTTCTATAAACTGGATCTCAACAAGCTTCTCAATGAAAGGTTACTTTCATTTTCTAGCTTTTTTATGAAAAGGTTAACTTATTTCCAAAATCAAAATGTTTTATGACAAGAACCCATTCCAGTAAAATGTTTGACCAAGCTTGCATACTACACACATTTAGGTTTAAACACAACCATTTTTGGAGGCATACGCTATAACAAAAGCAATCCAGCTTCCTTTTGTTGATCTGTATCAAACGCTATGAGGATTTCTCAAAACACCTTTCTAGAAGAGATAAAGTTATGCATATTTCTATCTCCTAACTTCACCTTTCAGCATATGAAGCCTTTTAATCCCTTTCCCTCGTTCAATGTCCACACCAATTATGTCACCTGATTCTGCATCTTTACTGAGTTTTACATCACTCACCTATAAATCACTGGTTATTGTTGCACTGTTTGAATCTCTGCCCAGGTCCTTCTTAGAGCATGGGCATCGTTTAGCAACTCTCTCTAGACATCCACCAGCGTATCCTAAAGACAGACACGCTGGCAGTGAGAGAAGGAGGAAGAAGTGATGCAAAAAGGAAAGACCTGTTGGCATTTTGCAGCTGAAGTTAGCTGTAAATTGTATTGTAAACTTTCATGGAGAACTTAATCTAGTCTGAAGGTTTTTATCACCACAGTTCCAAACGATTTGTTCCATTGACTACATTAAAAGGGTAAAAAGGGATTATAACTGGTATCATTTCAGGGGTTACTGAGCACTGCATTTCTTGTTACCTGCTCCTTGCCGGATAAGTGCTAGTTTGTGGTGGCTGGAGGGAACTTTTTTCCCACGGATCAGTACTCGGCAGCACCAACCCTCCACCTCAGTCCTTTGAAGACTGGCAGCAAATGGCCTTCAGGTCCTACCAGGAGAGCATCTTTATTTTTATTCACTGCCCACAGGGAGACACTGCATTTGCCTTCGTTAGTTTCACACTGATTCTTCTTGCCGCCTCTCTCACCCTCTTCTTAACAACACGGGAAGTCTTAAGGGTAAAGAAAAAGCCAAGATTTATTTGCCAAAACTGAAAGGCAAACTATTTTTTTTGGGAAAAAAATGGCATATGAAGTTGCTTTTGTACAAGTTTGAGAATCTTGCCTCAGTGAGAAGTACTTCACTATCTCTTACCCACAGTCTCTTCAGTACATACTAGCTGTGAAAGTTGTGACTGAGGGCTTGAAAAATCTCTCCAGCCTTCCAGG
>NW_009635033.1:0-12417 GCF_000690535.1 Cariama cristata | reverse complement strand
TTCCCCACCTCGTAGACCTCTGAGTTTGGTTTAAATTTCTAAAGCTTGGTGCCTAGGACAGTTACTTCAGCACTCTGAAGCGGTCAAAAGCTGCTCTCTTGGACATGCCTATAAATCCCTGCCTTCTCCCTCCTCACCCCTCAGCACTTGGAGAGTCCTTTGTCCCAAAGGTAAAAGAAAGCAATACAGAGAAAGTGTAAGCTGAGTAGCAGGAGGTACATTTTTTGTCAAATGTATGAACTGCAAAACCTGAAAGTCCTGAACATTTTACCCCTTCATTGCGTAGCAGGAGGTACATTTTTTGTCAAATGTGTGAACTGCAAAACCTGAAAATCCTGAACATTTTACCCCTTCATTGTACCAGGCTTTCTTTTTTTCTCATCTTATACAGTTTCTCAGTTCTTTTCTCTGGCTTTGGAGATAGTGGGGAGTTACAGGCAGATAGACAGGTAGAGGCTGTGCATTTTAAATTCACTCCAATGTATCTTCTCATCTTTCCCCACTCCAAAGAAAAGGAGAGTTGGGTTTGGGGTTTTTTTTTTGGTTAAGCAGAAATCACCTAAGAAAGTTTTTATTTCAAAAGTTTATGCAAATTTAGTTAAATTTCAGTAAATCCCTATGCAAATATTCTTCTCTCAGGATGTAAGTCATCCCAATGGACTTAGTTAAGTCACTTTCAAAATGTATTGTACTAAACTAAATTAATTCTACTTTAGATCTCTCAGTACCGTAGGCAATACAGTCGTACATCAGGGTATCCAAGCTTGCTTGGGTGCTGGAAGACGTGTAATCATACCAATACGGAGCTCTGTCCCAGCTGATTAGCTTCACTGAGAAACAGCATCCGTTCGCACAGGTGGACTGCTGTAGGACTGCAGCAATCTTGCTTCTGGTTTATGAGCCTAGCTGGGGCACGCTGTGTGGCATCACTGTGGGCAGAGATGTACTCCCTTTGTTCTGAGAAAGAGTCTCAACTGGTGTTTAACAAAGCCTAGCTCTGCAGTTCTCAAGCTCTGAAGATTTGCTTCTTTGCAGTAATTGCTTCATTTCCATAGTGGGGAATGAGGGCACCACCCCAGTACGAGAATGGCTGATTACAGTCAGCCAGCTTAAATTCCAATTTAATTTTACACTCACTGCTAATTTGAATCAGCTTTCCCAAGTGTTCCTCAAGCCCACTATGAAAAAAATGAGTTTTGTGTTCAAAGGAAGCAACTCTGCTTTAGACAAAGTAGCTGATACCTCCATCATATTGATCTTCACACAGAATGTGAATGAATCACAGGAAGGAATGAACAGAACAACTCTGTGGGGACAAAGTACAAGACTGCCCTATAGTGTACCTACCTGATGAAAAATTAACAAGAACTAACCCTTTGTTGCCACTTCACTTGAATAGATTTGGAATATGGCAATGACAAAGCCTTTCAGTCAGGTACCACAAGCATGTGAACATGGTTAACCTGCCTGACATCTCTAGCTGGAGCTAGTTAAAAGGCAAACCTTTTGTTGACACTTTGTTCTGAACTGGAAAATATTTATTTTTTTTTTTTTTTAGATATGTTCTGTTAGGAGGATATAGAAGTTAAGTCTGTGAACATGTTTACATTTGAAACAGACTTAATCCTAGAACAGCAAAGCCAAAGTGCCCAGGTGTCCGGCTACATGGCAAGGAAACTGGAAGGCTGATGACCACTGGGAACCTCAGTCCCCCCAGGCCATATGCTGGTCCATGGCGACCGACATCCTATCTCCAGCCAGATATCTCCCCAGGTGCCAGCTCAATATGACACAGCCTGGGGGACACAGGACTGATCCTATATGAGCCCAGACACTTCAGAAACCCTGCAGGGGAGCTGGTAAGAAGGCAGGACATAGCTGTCTCCCAGTCTCATGGGAGTTTTTGTAGGTGATGCAACTTCACACTACGAAGCTCTGGAAAGCCTCCAGCGTGACTACCCCAGAGTGGGAGGATGCTGATGTCACGTGCCATGGTGACCCCTCCTGAACTCCCTGGTAGCATCCCTGGGAGCAAGAAGTGCCGTTCGATGCCTGCACTTGCTTTGCTTTCTACCTCTCCTGGTGCTATGAGATGCAGAAGAATGGGGCTGATGGTGTGCTGAGGGGAAGTTTCCTGGTCCTCCTCCTTGTCAGTGCCTATCTACCTGTAGCTTGAAGCTAGCTGAGCGAGGGCTGAGGAACCTCCTCCTTGCCCTGGCCATTTACCTTGTTTAGATGGAGGATTAATCTTGCTCTGGTTCATTGCACCAACTGAGGGAAAACCATAGATTGGTAAACCCAGATTCCCCCAAAGATCAAGATTGTCCCCCTCCCTCACAGAATTGTCATATATTTTAAAGAATAAATCAGTCAGATTTTTTATTTTTCTCCTACTTTTCTCAGTTCAAAAATTATCATCTCAGCCTCATAATTCAACAGCAATAAATGCATAAAACCTCCAACATCCTCCAAGGACCCTATGAACCTATGACACAAGGTGATATGTTATTTTCTATTTCTCTTTGCTTAGTCTCCTGTGAAATGGGTAGGCTTCATAAAAGGGACATGAACTGCACTTCTTTTATTAGTCATATGCTACTTAAGTTTTTACATAGTCTCCTTGCTCTCTCTCCTTCTCAGTTGCTCTGACTTTCTATCTTAGATTATGCTACATTATTTTTCTCTTTCCTCTAATAGTCTTTGCATTTTTAATCTTCTTCATGTGATATATTTGCTTGTATCCTCAGATTTCCCACCTCCTTCACATCTTTACCTCCCTATTCTTTGTGTCCTCTATCACATATATGCAACTTCGTCTCCTCTCTTTTCCTCCACATTTCTTGGTGTTTCCTCTAACACCTTCCCTTGAGTGGTCCTGTGGTCTTTGCTGTTCTACCACAGGACCCTCCACCACGACAGCCCCTGGAGACACAACACCTACTGCTCTCCTGCTGTCTAGCATCCCCCAGTGATGCTGTGGAAGGCCTCTGTCCCCAGCTGAGTTTATACAGGTACTCCTTTCCAAGCCATCAGCTCTCAAAAAGCAAACAAATCCAGAGTATTTCTTCAGATGTTCTGATTAGCACCTTCAGCCAAGGGCTTACACTTCACCACCTGCTAACCAGAAACACCAGAATGAAAGTTATAAATTGTGTGGAAAAATCTCAGTGTGAGATGATATAGAAGGGAAGATAGTATTTATTTACAAGAGCCCTAATCAAGTTGACTTTATGCATTTGCCCTCCTTCTCTTGCAGAGTTCATTCACCCACGCTCCCGCACCCTGATCCTTACGAACACCAAGACGTACGTCCACAAGTGAACTGCGCAGTCAGAGGGCAGGAGTCTGGCATTCAGGTCCTCACAAGTCCGTCTCTGGGGTTGCTCTTGGCTGGTGACAGTAACTGACATTTTGGACAGACCTTTTATACCCCTTAGGAACTACCAGCTCTTACGGAGCGCTCCCTACCCCAAGCATGGTGCTGACTTCAGGACTGTAAGTCTTAGGCAGGGTTGGTGCCTGTTCTTTGTTTTTCCTTGTGTGCAAAAGATGTCTGTCTTCCTGCTAGGCTAAGAGGAAAGGACATATGTGCTATGTTATACGTGATCTGTTGCTATGTCGGTGCCACCCTCCTGTTGTTAGGATGCAGGGTCTGCTGGAGAGTCGGCTGGGCTGGGGTCTTCTCACAGTGCAGGTCTTCTTGGCTTGGTTTAACAATCCTTGCCTCCATTTTACTGCTGGAAAAGGTGTCCTGGGAGCACTATGCCAAGCATGGCGTCTTTCATTATTATTACAGATCTTTTTAAAACTCCTTGTTCTGCTGCTTCTTCCACTGCTTAAACACAAATCTTTTCACTCATACTGCATTCACATCAACCTTAATATTTTTGTTACGAACCCCTACAAAGCCACCAATAAAACTGACTAATAGCTCAACAAAGCAATATATTTGAGAGATAAATTAAGAGAGAGATGGCACAGTATAAAACACCACAGGACAAGACTTTATAGGCATTTAGGAGCCTAACTCTGATGCGTTTCATTAGTATTAGTTAGCATGCTTTCTGTATTATTTCACCCAGTCAAGTCATTTGCATCATTCTCAGAAGAATAAAAAGGTGAGATCATGTGCACGTGACACAGTACTGCAAGAGTGGACGGTGTTTGACAGGTCTTAGACTGAGAAACCCAAATTGTTTTTCTAGGAACTGAACATCGACCATAAAATATTGGACTGGATGGTAAATGCTATTGACTTCTCAGTGCAGTTCAGGAATGAATTGAAACACCGTCCTGTGGAAATTAAGGATCTTGCCAGCTGGTTTGACAGGAAGAGGATGTACTCCTAACTACTCAGATTTTTGGAGGCTGCTTTCAGTATTGAAAATGCAAAGAGATTTTACATCTTTCCCGGCAAATTTCAATCAGACTGTACTCAAAATTTATATCCAATATATACTGATGAATAGATATATGCTTATATTTTTATTATTAGCCATTGCCATGCCTTAAAAAAAAGACTATACTTTGATTCTATTTTATCTACACCGGTTTTATATCTTCTAAGAATAAAATACTCCATGATTTGTTTTAGTGACATCTCTGAGAACTGCAGCGTAGAGCACAGACTGCAAGAGTACAGAATGTAAAGAATCCTCAGAAAGTTTTTCATTATGTGCATGGCCTGAATGCTAACTGCAGTGACAAATGAACTGTGATTGAATTTCTTAATGAAGAGACAGAATGATTTTAGAAACACAGAATAGTCTTCCCAGGTTGCTATCAAACTCATCACACATTCAGGTCTATCAGATTATTTTCTTCTTCATGCATCTTAAAAGCATAAGAAAAATCTGAGAAAAAGCAGCAAACAGAAACAGAAAAAAGAACAAATAAATTAAGATCTTTCATCATTTGTAAGGGGAAAGTTTTGGAAAAGTCAAAGGCAGAGAGAAGGCAGCAAAACTGCAATCCTCTGCAATACTTCCTCCACTGCAAAGTTGGATAAAGAAGAGTAAAGGAGTTTAGTCCAATGTGCTAGTTTTGGCTGGGATAGAGTTGATTTTCTTAATAGTACCTGCTATGGTGCTTTGTTTTGGATTTATGACCAAATCACGGTTGGTAATCCAGGGATGTTTTCGTTATTGCTGCTGAGCAGGGCTTACCCAGAGCCAAGGCATTCTCTGCCTCTCACCCCACCCCAGCAGCGAGGAGGCTGGGGGGGCACAAGGAGCTGGGAGGGGACACAGCTGGGACAGCTGACCCCAATGACCCCAGGGATATCCCATACCGTATGACAGAATGCTCAGCATATAGAGCTGGGGGAAGAAGAAGGAAGGGGGGGACGTTGGGAGTGATGGCGGTTGTCTTCCCAAGTCACCGATACATGTGATGGAGCCCTCTTTCCTGGAGATGACTGAACAGTGGCCTGCCCATGGGAAGTTGGGAATGAATTCCTTGTTTTGCTTCACTTGCACATGCAGCTTTTGCTTTATTTATTAAACTGTCTTTATCTCAACCCATGGGTTTTCTCAGTTTTATCCTTCTGATTTCCTTCTGCATTCCAGTGGGGGAGAGTGAATGAGTGGCTGTGTGCGGCTGAACTGCCCACCAGGTTTAAGCCACAACATCCAAGAAAATAAGAAAACCACTGTTCAGCAAATGACCAGGTTGGATAGGATAGGAATGGATTTTGAAGCATAAAACATAGGTAAATGGGCTTACTGGACACCTGGTACTTTTTATGCAGGTGATTATAGTTTGACATAACAATATGACTAATTCCAATGAGGAGAAGCCCACCATCATTTGGGAACGATGGGGACAGAAAACAGCTTGCCCTCATCAAGCTAAAGTGGGCAAACTACAGGCAGGACAAAGTATAACTTAACTACCCTGGAAACTGGGCGGCTCCCTGACTGGGACTGGAAGTCATTAAATAATACTTTTTTTCTTTCTTTCTTTTTCTTTCTTTTTCTTTTTCTTTTCTTTTTCTTTTTCTTTTTCTTTTTCTTTTTCTTTTTCTTTTTCTTTTTCTGTTTCTATTTCTGTTTCTTTTTCTTTTTCTGTTTCTATTTCTGTTTCTTTTTCTTTTTCTTTTTCTTTTTCTTTTTCTTTTTCTTTTTCTTTTTCTGTTTCTTTTTCTGTTTCTTTTTCTTCTTTTTTCTTTTTCTTAAGGCTGGGGCTAAAATGACAGCTGTTTTGCACTACTACGGCAGTATGGGCTAGGGCACAAGGCAGGGAATCTCAGCTGTTCCTTGCAAATCACAGAACCACAGATTTCCTCAGGACTCTCCTCCTCCCCAACTTGGCTGCCACCCAGGGAGTCTTAAGAGGAGGGTAGGTGGAGTTCTGTGTCTTTCCACCTACAGAAAAAGGGCATTTGAGCCATGTGGAGAGGGAGGGGATCACCAACTAGTAGAAACAGAAGAGAGCAGTCTTCCAAAGAGCCCCCAAACCAAAAGCCTCAAAGAAAGCTGCAGGCACCTGCCTTCCCTGCAGCACCGTCTGTGTTGGTGCCGCAGGCATTTCATAATGCTTCTGGGCTGTTGGGTTATGTGAAAACTACTCCCCACACCTGCAGTTGAACAGATCTCCCTGACACGGCAGCTGTATGAGGGTTATATTCCTGCAATTCTTTGGGCTTAGGGAGCATTAACACAGCGGTTCTTTTTTTCTAAATTAGACAGACTCAGAGCTTATCTGCCCAGCTAACAGGCTATTAAATGATGACATTAACAAATTGCCCTCCTTCCACTCCTAGAATCAGCATTATCTACTAATTGCACAATGGCTTTTGCACAGCTGCTTTCAGCGTGTGCGTGCCAGGGTGTGCAAGAGCCGATGGCGCAGAGCAGCCCTGAGGCCCAGGAGATGGCATTCTTTTATAGCTCTTCTGCACACCTGGCCTGGGCTACCGCTGCTAATACAGCAGTCAGAGTAAATAACTTTCCTTCAGAAGTGATAATTTTCTGGTAAAATGATCAGCAAATGGAATTCTCTGAGTTCAGAATTCTTAGTGGAAAAATACCAGATGAGTCTGAAGCTTTACCTTCTGATGCCAGCGTATGAAAACTTTTCCCAAACTGACTGAATCAATTCCTTTACTAACTAGTGGTGTAGAAATAGCTTTTTTCTTTACTGGCAAATAATTTCCTCAGCTACTGGTTTCAGTTCAATGCCCAAGGTTGGCTATTGCAAAAATATTCTTGCAGATAAAAGCAAAATGTAATACTTGGACTGCCACATAAGACACACTGGGAGCGATAAACAAAAGTAAAAGTATATGTTGTCTGATTCCCATGTGCACCATTACCCAGGGCTTAGTGGGATTTAACCAGCTAATCCCCATGTTGGTTTTCTTATCGTGCCATTACAGGGAGTGTGTTCAGGTAAGGCTGCAATAGCAGAAGATAAGGCACTCTCTGAAGGTGAGGAAGAGAGCATAGGAGCCGAGCTTCTGTCCGCAGGTAAAGGGGGAACAAGTACCTCTGTCTTACTTATCTGTGCCAATCTGGGGTAGGGGCAATGCTGGGCAGAGAGACTCTCCTGCTGTGGGCTCACGTAGGGTAACAGAAAATTATATTCATTTGCTTTGGCTACTCTGCTCAGGGGTGTGTGCTCAGTTTGCCAGCCCTGAGCATCCCTGCCAGCACAGCTCAGGGACCAGGCTGCAGCAGCACACGGGTCCCTGTAGGCATATGCCCTCCAATTTTGGGGCCAAGCACTGCAGATCTGTATTGAAAATTTAGGTCTCTCCATGCATGAAGCCTGTCCTGTTGGCCAAGGACAGCTGAGCATTGCAGCTTGGGAAGAGAGGGCTGGTTACGCTGACCCACTTTGAGCTCTGTGAAGAGGGCAGATCCTGTACATATGGCACGAGCACTTGCCTTTGTGCTTTCCAGAAGGCTTTACTCACCTAAACCCATCAACGGCTTGTGCCAAAGCACAGAAAACTGCCAGAACCATGTGAGATGCCCCATCCAAACTCATCATCCCCTCAAGGCGGCTCGCTCACCTTGTCTGAGAAAGCCTTCCCATCAGACAGTCAAGAGTGGCAATCTCAAAAATGCACAGCACTACAGAAAAAAGAAAAACAAACCGACCCCCTTCCCAACGCTCGTGTCGGTTTAGAAATGAGCATCATTCCTCCTCTGCTAATTACATATACTGGGCTCAGTCTGAATGAAACCATCTGCATCTGTTAGTTAATAAGACCATGGTTTTCCAAATGAGGGAAAAATAACCGACTGGGACACAAGTCTTTCCTCTGGGGCAGTTTCCTGTCTTTCAATGTTGTATCCTGTTGAGTGCTAGAAAAGAGTTAGTTGCCATACTGTCTCTCTTAGCCTCTGAACCTATTAAAATCACCCATTAAAGATAAATATTAGACCTATTCTTTGCCCCTGCCTGCCCTTAACACAGTCATACACGGTGTCTGCTCGTGCCTTGTGCTGAAACAGAAGATGATGGTAACATACAGGAAAAGTAATGATGTGGTACAACACTAACCTCAGTTGAGTGATACAGGACTAATGAATCAACCGTTTGCTTTTTTTTTTTTTCCTTTTAATAAACCTCTGTTTTAATGTGAATTTCTGAAGAAAGCTGAAGAAGATTCTTGAGGACAGATGCAGAATTCCTGGCTTACATGGATTGATTTTTTTCCATTCAGCAGCAGAGGAGACATAAGCTACCAAGAATATGTTTGCAATACAATCGAACCTCATTGCTGCGCACGTCACATTCAATACTGCATTACAAGAGTGCTTTCTTAGACCTTGACAACTTTTTCCAAGGCCACAGGAACTGAAACAGCATCATTGCTCCTAAATTCATGAGTAAAGAAAAGACTGCTGCATTTTTCTATTTTTCCAGGATTTTTCACTGGGCTGAAAACCACGTCTGCACATTTAAGAGTCAGATGCTTGAATGCCAGCAGGGATGGGCAGGGACCATAAGAGATGAACACATACCTTTGAGCATGTAATTAGGATATTGCGTCATGTGGGACCCCCAAGAAGGCATGTACTAGATCTTTGTGGCTGAGACTCTCCTGTTTGTCACTAAAAGTAACTCTGCCCTTGGGGAGGTAAATTTACAATCTGTCTCCTCGGTTACTGTCATGGCTCGGAAGTACCAGAGAAACCTGTTGGACTGTTCTCCCTGCACTGTCGTTACCAGTTCTGTAGTGTAAATCATGAGATTACAGGCTAAAATGGATTGGGAGGGAGGTCTTTAGACCACCTGGTCCAGCTCCTCACCCAAAGAGGGTCCAGCTAGGGCAGGTTCCTCAGGGACATGCCCGGTTGCATTTGAGTATTTCCAAGGATGGAAATCCCACAATGACTCTAGGTTCCTAGTCTGGGTTTTTCCCTCATTCCAGCTTGTATCCACCATCTCTCATCCCGTTAATGTTCACATCTAAGAAGAGTTTGACTATCTTATTTATGCTCTCCTATCAGGGAGTTGTAGGCACCTGTGAGATCTCCCCTGAGCCTTTTCTTCTTAAGACCGAGCAGACCCAGCCTTCACAGCTTCTCCTTCTGGGTCCATAAACCACATAGACATTTTTTTTAATGTGATTAACAGTGCCTTGCCTCTGCACCTACTGGCTTTCTCATCTCCATTCCTGATTCACTTGCCAAAATTTCTCACAAAGCACCTTGTCCTGCTAATCACAAGCTGCAAAAAAAAAGTAGTTATTTTCATTTGAGCACAAACGAAGGCAGCCTGGGAATGGCAATAAGATGGCAGTGGTAATGTGATCAGGGAATCCAGCCCTCTTAAAAATCTAGTGGAAGTCGCTGCAGTTTTGGTATTATTTGTGCTAATAAAATATCTAATTTAAAAACTATTAAACATGCAGCAATTAATAATTTGAGTCCCTTAGATGATTTCTGTTAAAATTAACATTTTGGTTGCATCAAGGATCTTTTAATGAACCACCACTAACAAGAATATCTCTCTAATTAACTCCATAGCTTTAAAACAACAAGGTAAAATTTGGAGTAGTTTGCTCTTATCCCTGCATCAATTATGCTTGAAACTCTGAAATTTTATGAGGTTGGTCATGCCTGTTAGAAAATAAAAAAAAATTGTCAAAGATTAAAAGAAACATCATATTAAAGCTCACTCAGCTTTAATACTTTACTGTTGTTTCTGAAATAATATATGGTACTTGTGAGGAGCAAGGGTTTTAGACAAAAATGAAAGGGATTCAAACCAAGTTTGAAATTTATGCTCTGCCAGAAGAACATCCAGGTAGGAAGGGTTCAAGGGGCTGGAGACTTCTCAGAGAACAATTACAGGTTTTGTCCAGTAAAAAGGCAAGAAGAGGTGAAAGGTACAGCCCTTTCTCTGAAGGACCACTAGGCACCTTCATTTCCTTCTGCAATCTTTTTTTGGGACTCAGGCTGTTCATCACAGCACAGGTGTCCCCGTATCAGAGGGGTTTGTTTAGATACAAAGACCTTGAGTAGGAGAAGCGTCCTCATGCAAGCACAGTGCTTCAGCACACTTTTGCTCCTTTCTCAAGCCAGTAGGGTGGCTGCATGGATCTTAACAAGAGGCTTTGGGAGCTTTTTTTTTTTCCCTCCACAGCAGGGTCGGGCAGGTAGACCACTCACTGGTGGTGTGAGTGCCTGTGGGCAGACTGGGGCCAGCCCATCCCAATGTGCTCAGCAGCTTTTAAGCTAACAGTATGCTAACGAGCTGGTGTGCTGAGGGATCTGCAGGGCCTGATGCGGCCCCCAGATGCTTCACCAGTTGAGATGGAAGGGAAATCTAACCGTAATTGCAGTCTGGAGACCACTCTTGGAAAATCTTCAGTCTAGAGCTGAGACTTCAGACATGGTCCATTCCGTTTCCGGAACAGAACTCAACCTCAGTTTGTGTCCAGATGTACTTCTAGACTAAGAGCAATCCACCATGTTCATGATTATAAGGTTTAAAAGCTTAGAGGTTTGTTTGAAGAAGTAGACAATATTCAGACAAAGAAAGAAATGCAAGCTGGCAAAGAGATTTGTTTTCCCACCACTACTTATTTTAAACTGAGTGGTAAGAGCTTTCTATGAAATGAAAGAGCTGTTAACAATCCTTAACATCTTGTTCAGTTCCCTGGTAGGGCATTACCATTTTCAGCTTAACACCTTGGTGTTTTGATCTTGAAAATATGTAATTTGAGGTTTTTCTACCCTCAAAGACATTTAGGCATCTAAACAGATGTTTACATAGACATTGTTGATCACTCAAGCGCTAGGGTAAGTGCAATTAATAATCCCTTGAAATAACATGTACTTCCTTTGATATCCCCTCTTTGACAGACAGGGTTTAGCTGATGCTGTGGCAGCCATGGGTCACTTGATTATGAAAGTCGGGAAGATTAATATGCCCTTTTCCCACTGGCTCACACAGCTGGACCCCTTCACAGCAGAAAGAAGCCAGAAATGAAGACAGTCTAATAAAAATTCCTACATGCACTTCTTGAATATTGCATGCATTAAAGCTAGATGAAACCTATTTCCATAAAATCACCTGGTTCTTTTCAAGTTTCTTTTCAAAATCACTGCAACCAATTCTTTCGTAATTCAAGATCTGCCTATGAGCAGTCTTCCAAAAACTGCTCATCCATTATCCAAACACTTGTAAAGGCCTGCATTTGAAGAAAATTCCCCAAATTCTCAGCTTCACTTATCTCAGAGTTTTTATCACTGTTTGGAGAGTAAGATTTTAAGGACAGAGGTTTTACATTTAAAGGACAATTTCTAAAAGCGGCTGAGGGAGCTGGGGTTGTTCAGCCTGGAGAAGAGGAGCTGCAGGGAGACCTTATCACCCTCTACAATGACCTGAAAGGAGGTTGTAGCCAGGTGGGGGTCAGCCTCTTCTCCCAAGTAACAAACAATAAGACAAGAGGAAATGGCCTCAAGTTGTGCCAGGGAAGGTTTAGATTGGACATTAGGAAGAATTTCTTCATCAAAAGATTGGAAGAGGTTGCCCAGGGAAGTGGTGGAGTCACCATCCCTGGAGGCATTTAAAAGGCATGTAGAAGTGGTCCTTAGGGACATAGCTTAGTGGTGGTCTTTGCAGTGTTAGGTTTACAGTTGGACTCGATAATCTTAAAGCTCTTTTCCAACCTAAACGATTCTATAATTCCATGATTCTATGATAAAAGCCTATCAAAAGTATATGGGAAAGGTGCCTCTTTTAAAATTTCCTTTGTAGGCCCCGTTGGGGCTTACACATTATACATGGAATGTATGACATTATTCACATAATTAAAAGCTATTTGTAAATACATGCATCAAAATATTGGCCCAGCTGACTTACATATAATGAAAGGGAGAAAACATCCAAGCAAAGTAAGGACCATGGCTGAAAGCAGAAAAAACAAGTTATCTATTCCAAATTCCCACACAG
>NW_009635032.1:17339-58012 GCF_000690535.1 Cariama cristata | reverse complement strand
TCCCTTTTCTCTGTTCCTTCCCCTCCTGGAGGGAAGAGAGGGGTCAATAGCCTCTGCTATTTTAAGTGCCAGCCCAGCCTTGAACGGGGACGCCCCCACAGTGCAAAAATGTTTTCTGCTGTTCAAAGGGAACCTCCTGTGTTTCAGTTTGTGCCCATCGCCTCTGGTCCTGTCACCAGTCACCACTGAAAAAAGCCTGGCTCTGTCTTCTTTGCACCCTCCCTTCAGGTATTTATAAGCATTGATGAGATCCCGTCTCAGTCTTCTCTTCTCCAGGCTGAACAGTCCCAGCTCCCTCAGCCCCTCCTCATAGCAGAGGTGCTCCAGTCCCCTCAACACCTTAGCGGCTCTCTCCATTATGTCCATGTCTTTCTCATACTGGGAGCATAGAGCTGGATACAACACTGCAAGTGTGGCCTCATCAACGCTGAGGAGAGGGGAAAGATCACCTCCCTCAACCTGCTGGCAATCCTTTCTCTAATGCAACCCAGGATGCCGTGTGCCTTCTTTGCGCCAAGGGCATTGTGCCGGCTTATGGCCAACTTGGTGTCCAACAGGAACCCCGTGTCCTGTCCCGCAAAGCTGAAGACATTAAGTCAAAGGACAATAAAATGTTTAGTTACTGTTTCACAGTCATTTTTCAACAGATTGTGAAGGACTTGATCAGGGAATTTAAAATCAGAAATTCCTGAATCTTTATTCTCCATTTGACAATTGTGATGCACAAGATTGCTACCCAGCTTGTCATGTTTCTTCATGCAGACAAGCCAGGATTTTAGGGGACTATGTGTGACACTAGGTGAAGTTGTGCACTCGGTAGCTTTTAAGGCATTATTATTCTTTAATGCTTTAACACAATTTTTCAGTTAAGGTTGCTCTCTCTCCCTTAAAATAAGGCAATATTAATTTCATTTTTTCCTATCAGTTAAAGGGGAGATGACAATTAATTTTCTGTTGCATCAATTGCTTTCAAAATGTCTTTCTTTTAGCAGCTTCAGTATAACAAAGGAGGCTATTGACACTTCGTGTTTCCTGTGTGGTGCCAAATATAGAGACCCTAAAAATGGAGCATACACTTTATTTCCTACAGTTTCTTCCAAAGAGAAGAAGAAACACCCTTAGTAATGTGAAGAATCAAAATGTGAGAAAAGGGGTGGATTTGAATAATCATCCCAATCTGTCACTGTTTCTTGTTCTTTTCTTCTGAAAGAAGCTTAACTGTTTCTGCATCATCTTTGGTTCTCCTGTTGTGCATCTTGCTCTTTTCTTCACATTTCTTTTTTTAGGTTTGCTCATTTTTTATTTTCTTTAGCAGGTTGGAAACTCATCTCTCAACCACTTCTTCCTGCAGATCTTCCCCAATGTACTTCCTTTCAACTCCCTGGAGCCCACAACACACTTTATCCCACAACAAAACAAGAACAAAATGTTACTGGTCTGTGGTTTTACAGACAATTTGCTATAATCACTTTCCTTTGTGTTATATAACAGAAAGTACAGTACATCATCTTCAAGAACAGGGAGGCTTCGTCTCAACTATTTTTAACAGATTTCTGTTTGTGCTCTCTTTCCAACTTCCTTTCTGCAACTCCCCTGCTATCTTTCTCACACTCCACAGTGCCTGATTTGACAATAAACACTGAATTTTTGACCCTTGTGGTCAAGATCAATTGAGGCAATGAATTGTTGAATTTGGATAGGTAAGGGTTTTTACATTTGATAAAGATTAAAAAATGTATGTAACCTGGCACACAGCAGGTAATACATAAAATACTGAAGTTAATTTAAATGTACATATTTTATTTTTCACTGAATGACATGCTTAAGTTTTATTCTTTTTAGCTATCTTGATAATGCCACAATTTTACATTTATAAAAAATTGACCGAATATTAAGTAAATGAAAAAAAATATACTACCCTGCCATTTGAGTAACACTGATAAATGTAAACAAGAATACATAGCCCTTGAGTGGAAAAAAAGTTTCATAGCTTAGAAAAGCATATGTGAAAGCTTTTTGAGAGCAGGAGGCTTCCAAAATGACCTACTTTCTTGGAGAAATAAATTTCTTCTTTACATTCTTTGATGAATCTTTATCTCTTTTTCCCTTATACTTTCATTTTAATGGGATTATTGAGTACATTTTTCGCTCCTCTCATCTTTGTTTCTTGTATAGTGATTTATTGTCACCCAACACAGAGCTTAATTATTTTCTGATTTTAGGCCTCAATCGTTTTATTCTTTGCAATGTCTTCATCAATGTCAATTCATGGTTTTAAACGGCAAGGGCACAGGGAAGCTAACGGGCTCACAGAAAACACGCCCTGGAAGTTTATCTTAGGAGGCAAACTTACAGGAATCTCTAAGGGTGGTTTTTTTACTAGAAAGGGGACTCATTCAGCTTCTCTCCATTACAGCTTTCCGATGAATTCAAGAAATGCTGAATCCTATAATACAGGATTTACGAAAGGGCAGGGAGTTTTTCTTTATGAGGTTGCTAGGATCACATTTTATTACTGGATGTAAACGCTGAATAATGCTTGAATTACAGTGAACACATGCAGTTAGGAAATTAGCAACTGTCTCTATAAGGCTGAAAAACCTAAATGACAGGCACCAGTTAGGCTGTGCCCAGTTTCAGTTTTTATCTCAAACCTGGTGATATTTGAAAAACTGAAGCATTTCCTTTCTGCTCTGGTATTTTCACTGCTTCTGTTTCCAGTTCTTCCAGTCCTCCTCGCATCTACAGTACCAACCAACAATGGGCAAAACTAGAGACATGGGAGCCTAAGAATGGATTTTCTTTGTTGTTAGATGACAGTTGCTGAGTTCGTTCACAAGAAGCTTGAACAACATGCAAGTGTCCACTGAAGATGGACTACTGTTTTGATCAGCAACAGTAAGCTTATCAGACATATATTACTGAAAGCACCCTTCAGTGCTTGAGAGACCACAAATGAAAAGCATGCAGAATTTTATATGCCATGGCAACTAGTACTTACTATTTAAAAGCAAAAGAAAATAAACAAGTACAATAATTTAAAACCATGGATGTGACACAGGGTTAAGAAAATTAAAAAATAGATAACTTAACAAATACATTCCACTCTTCTACCTGACAGCCACATGCTGCTTCAGCCACAGATACCATGAAGAACGGTTATTTCCTTTAATTCCACTCATTTAAGAGCGCCAGATGTCCTGTAGCCCATTTTGCAAGCTCCTTCCTGCTAGCACATTGAGATCACTATATTAAACTTCCACCGGTAGTGTGTATTTGGGGCATGGGAGGAAAGATGGTTGAAAGAGATTGGGTTTACAAGTTTGGTGTACAAAGTGCTGAAAAGCTGGATTTCTATAAGGAGAAATGTATAGCTGGGTTACCAGAAGATGTTAGCAATGTGTGGAAAATAGATATGGTGGTGATTTGGAGTGGTATACATTTCACTGAACTTGAGTTACCTGTAAAGTAGGCATGTACATTGGGAAGTGATTAATTACCCCTTCTAAGTGTTTGCTCCTCTGAAATTACCATTTCAGGGGAGTCTAGCTCACTACACTGTAATTTTCTAAAGTTAGGCAATATAGGTCCTATCCTAGCTTACTATTCACAGGCTTTCTTAGCTTTCTAGAAAACACATTATGTATGCATTAACAGTAGCTTTTCTGTGTCAAGCACTGTTGGGTATTAGTCTATTCTAGAATATTTTATTTGGAAAAATCATGTCAACTTGCACTTGAGACTGTTTAGATGCAGCTCCAGTAAAGCCATATTTTCCCCTTCTGGAGGCAAATAATATACTTTCAAAATGTGCTAATTACTGTAAGAGTGTCATTGAAAATATGACAGTCTATATTTATACTCAAATACCATGTTTATAGTTTGACTTTTTTATTTTATATTCTTAGAACTAAGTGCATCCTCCCCTTTCCCTCCTCCCCTACACACACTGGCCCAGAACTAATAAGAAATGAATCAGCTTATTGAAATGCAATATAAACTTCTGCACACTTTATATCCTATTCTTTCAGCTGTTGCCAAGACAAGGCTAAATCTCTTTACAGCATGTAGCTTTAATATATAATCAACTAGAAGTGGTTTACTGCAAATGCTACACAAAGTGACTGTTAAATTTACTAGATACTAAACTTCTCATCGTTTTCACCTCACTTGTGCACTGCTGTGGTCTAGAAATTTATGAGCAAGAGCTGTTGCGGTTCCAGAATGGGACTGGTATAATGCTGGTATATATACACACTCCATTGAGCTGAGTCCTACTTTCAGAGATTAAATGGAGCATGTAGGAAAAACAAAGGTTTTATGTCATTGCTCTTGGCACATGATATAATAAGATGCAATATGGCAAGACTGCAGCATTGGAATGGGTTCATGAGTCAGAATAGATGGAGAAACAGCAAAAACTGAGAAATATTTCAATATGGCTGATCTTACAGTGTATATCTTACATGTCATTCTTACAATTATCTCAAAACAATAGTATGCAACTAGTATGTTTCTAGGGTTAACCATACCTGTGCTTACACAAGTTTGTTGCTGGTCTGCATTGGCTTTACCATAACTTAAATCTGCACCTCCATAAACTGACTAAATTCTGACACAGTGTCCTCTCGATAGAACATTCTCTAGTAATGTACTCATCACATATAATGGATATTCAGCCTATTACAGGTATACAGACTCTAGTTATAAAGAATAGATTGTTTGTTTGTTTGTTTATCCCAGAAACTGTTGAAAGGATGATGAAATGGGAAATGACATTGACTTTCTACTAGGTGGCTTCCTTGCCCTGAAGTATCATAAATAAACCTGGCCAAAGGGGCCTTCCATAAAAATACTATGGCCTAAGGTGAGAGTTTGGAGAAACACCTGATATCCTTTTTGAGTCATGGTCATAACAGCTACACTTGGAGAATCAGCTTTCCATGCGAAAAACATAGGCTGTGTAATGGACAGTTGTGGACTGTGCGTTACCCTCACTAGGAGGGTAGCAGTTCAACAGGAAGTCATCCACACATTGGAAGTTAATTTCAATTGGGATACAAGTCAAATTTCAGCAAAGGTTGCCAGTCAGAAAAGCAGTGACATGGTGTGAAAGACCAGTCCAGCTTGGATACCAACACAGTGTAATGGCATACAGTGTGCTAATGAATGCTGACTCGGGTCTAGCCTATGCATAACGACATGGGCAACAGAGTGAGAGGAGCTGACTATAGGCACAGACATCCATAACTCTGCTGCTGGCCTTGCCAGACCCCTGGAAAGCTAAGACAATTGCTTCTACTGCTGCCAAAATGCTGAAGAGTGTGTGTTAGAGGTTATTCTTAACCAGCACAACCATGGTTCTCACCTCCGCATTACCCACAGTAATTTGCAAGAGTGTTTCTCCCACTCAGCTGCACCTTTCAGCCAATTGTCTTTCCCTCTCGCAGAAATATCTGTGATATTCTCACAGGAATATCACAGACAGAAATAGACTTTTGTATATTATAATAGCATATTTAAAAGCTATTTATGCAGTGCATGTATAAATGGAGCAAAGATTATCATACCCATGTCAAAGTGTTACTTTGGCTCCATTTATACACACGTTGTTTTAAAGTTTATGGCTGATGTGTAAAGAAAATGAAAGCCATTCAGCCTGCTGCTCCCATCATGTTCATGCAAAATTCCAAATGAGTTCAAAGGGACTTTGTGCAGTAGCAAGATGACCCAGTTCTTCCTTTCTGCACTCGCTGCATCCATGCACAGTTGCATAGTAAAAAGTTTCCGTAACATCAGAATTCACTGTCAACAAAGCAAAATACTACAAAATTTACAAAGCTACCACTGGTGTGATGGTCTTAAATTAGTCCACAATTTCATGAACAGTGCAGTAAGGAAATAAAGGATACTATCCATGCTTTGCTAACATACTTGGATTTCTTTTTTTCCATTGGCTTCTAAGTTTTATTTATTAACTTTTTCCTCACCACAACTGGTGTGAAGATTAGGGTGCATAGGGAATGGATACATGAATGCTATAATTTTCTGGAGAAAGGAATGGAAAGGGGAATAAAATATACTAATGGATCATAACCAGTCACAAGAAACTTTGAAAAGCACAATTTTCTGTTCAAGGAGAGAGATGTAAGAGAAAAAGAGTGGAAATAAATGACTGAAATGATGGCAGCAATCAGGAAAGAAAAAAGTATGTTCCAAAAGAGATTCCTATAAAAAAAAAAAAAAATAATAAAAAAATGCACGGACTGGAAGACAAGGGTTTTAAGCCAGTATGTGAAGAAAGGTTAAGTCTTGGGAGAATTTTGTCCACTGAGTTCTGTGCAAAATACTTCCTCTGTTCTCCATACAAACCGACAGCCTACAATGATGGTGGTGAGTTTACGTTCACATTATGGATGGAAATCAGTAAGGTGAGAAAAAGTGTTACAGTTCTCCTACCTTAAACTACCTTAAACCACCAAGTCCACTATTATTCTTCTCCCTCACTTTTACCTATAAGATTCTGCATACAATGAACACACGAACACATGAATTATTCATACAGTCATATGTTTTCACTTTTGCCTCTTTTTCCATGGGCTGCTGCCCGAGATTCACTGTTTTCAGTCTGTAACAAAGGAGCAGCTCTAATGAAGACAGCATGACCTAAAGCCTTGTCTTGAGGAGTGGAATTGAGGTGAAAATACAGTAATAGTCACTAATTTTAACCTTCCCATAACTTTTCTTTTTTAGCACTGAATGAATATGAAAACAATAAATCACTTCATGCGATTGAGATTTCACTTTTACAGTAGTTTATGTAAGCTAAGACCATTAGTTTTTTCCAAAGATGTGCCTTTTGGGTTGCTGACCATGAACAGGAAGGAAAACTGTGTGAGGAATATGCAAGGACAACCATGCAATTAATGTCAGCATTTTTTAAAAATACCCAAAGAAACACCTGAAAAAAACCCCACAACTCATCCAGACATGGCTCTCACTTGAAAACAGGAGATAGTCAGTCACTAGAAAGTCTACAAATATGTTTTCAAGAAGGGTGTGCAAATGCTAGGTTGATGCATAACCATACAAAACCACAATATAAAAATGCTTCTCAGCAAGTGTAGCAAGAGACAGTTCTATGCAGTATACAAATTTAATTGTTAATTGCCTCTCAAAAATGTATTGAACTGATTTCACACGCCGCCTCTAATATTTTTACATTTGTGCATTTGTTTTTCTGTCAATATCCCCTCAACTGACTTCATTAAGAAATCCACTCTGGAAATATTTGTACATTTCGTGAAAAAAAAAAGCGGCGAAGTCCACTCCTCATACAGGGGAGGGAAGAAGGTGAAATTTCTCTGAAAGTTAACACTGTGCAGAAAAAGCTTTTTCGTACAGCAACAGGGCATTGTCAAACTACAGATCTGTTTAAACAAAAACTCTCCATGACATTACTTGCTTTTCCCAGCTCTGAAATGTGTTGTTAGTTAAAAGCTTGATCCCAGCACAACAAGGTGCGGTTCATGACCTGGTAAATGGGATGTTAGACACGTTCTCAGCTAATTGCTGTAAAATTACTGATGTTGCAGCAGCATGCCATGTGAAAAAGGAAAGAATAAAAGAAAATCACAGGCTGGCCATACGAATGGGCAAGTTCATATCCTCCTGCATTGTTGCTACTGCAAAATCACTATCACCTATAGAGCACAGAAAGATTTTATACTGATGTTTTGATTGATACAGAAGAAACAAACAAACTTAACACAACACCAGACGATCTCTTCTAAAGTATTTAAAAAATTAAAAAGATGAAAAATAAACAATTTCCAATTTCTTATCAGAAATATTTTTTCTCATTGCATTGTTCTGATCAATTTGGAAAATTAAGTATCTCTTCTTCCCAGATGTCTTCTTGTATTATTATACATAATATCTATCTCTTGTGTATTCTAATGGAAGATGTTATTGAGTATGAGATTAATCAAATACCAATCTGACACCAAAGTCAGAGAACAATTCAATATTTTATATCCAGTATGACTCAAATATTCTGAATTCATCCTATCCCCCAAAGAATCATCTGCTTTCTTGGTGTTTTATTGGGTTTTGGTTTTGATTTTTTTTTCCTTTCCATTTGTTTAATATTAGACTCCTTGGAGCCTTTCATCGAGACTCTTGAGACAGAGCCATGATCTCACAGATGCAGTTTCAGGGTAGGGGCTATTCCTGTCCATATTAATAATGTATGAAATGATATCAATATTGGCTTCTTCTACTTAGAATAGCTTTAAAGTTCTGTAAAAATTACACTGTGGTATTATCTTTGATCTTTATTACTCACCCCAAAACAAGCCTTGGTGGTGTGTATTACAGTGAACATGCTCACTAAGCATGCACTGCTAAACAATTATGTTATAGCCATGCTTGGAACGGCTTGAGATAAAGCTGTTCAGACTTCCCAGCACAGCTTAGCCAACTAAATACACAAAAATTAGTTTCTTTTACTGCCTTATCTGCTGTATATATAGTATCAGAGACTATACTCAATGTACTTTTTCTTTTTATCCCCTGAACAAAGAAAGGAGACAGAGGAAGAAAGCTGAAGTGGGTAGAGATGAAAGCAACGTTCATGGGTTTTGAGGGCAACAGGAAATAAGGCAATACATTTAAAACACATAAAACAGTATGAAAGCAATCTGGATGGAGGCTTTAAGGTCTGAACTACTGATGTCCCTTGACACTCAGCTGGCTTCACTGCAGTGCCAGGGATCTGTGACACCTACGGGCTACGGGTCTGCCAACTCTTCGTACCGTCCTGTCATGTTTAGCAAGATCACTCATGTGTGGAAGGTCTTGCAGAACCAGATCCAGGCAGTAAAAGGTGATGCAGAAGAAATGTGTCACAAAGGAGCACATCCTAGCAGGGCCAGTCTTGACTTAAGTCATATTTTCACTTCCTTCAGTATATGAGTCAAAACAATATTTAGATGTCTCTTAGCTGCACCTGATGTATTTTCCCCAGTCTTCCACTCAACACTTAGATTCAGAAAAAGATGCAGCTCTAAGCCTGTATTATGATGCTGCTTGTAATAGCTGTGTATAAAAGAATAAACTAATTTTCTGGTTTTCAGACTCATTTTTATTCACTTTCTAAAATTCAGAAATGAAAATAATTATTTATCTGAAAACAGATGGAGGTAAAGGTGTGTTGGATAGGAGCTGTCAGGCCAGCTCTGTATGTCCTTGGTGAGCCATGTGTTACTGTAACGCTTGTAAGGAATAGCAGTAGAACCATAAGACATTCAGTCATCATTGTCAAATGTTTTATTTTGAAAAATTAGTGTACATATGTCAGTTTTCATTCAGCAAAACCATGCTTGTTTAAACACAGTAACATTCTAAAATATTGATATTTAATTATTTTACAGAATCATAGAAAAGAAAGAGATATTTTTAGGTAAAGCCTTTGTTATGGGAGGTATAACAGAGCTAACAGCATGTTTATAGCTTTGGGCTTTTTCTTTCAAAAGAAATAAAACATAACCCTAAATTTAAATCAGCATTATAGACTCTGCAATCTGGGAAATCCATAGAAGTTCTACTTCCCTAAGCAGGGACTGAAAAAAAAGGCGAAAAAAAATCAGCTGAAATCCCAGTATCATGGTCTTTCATTTTGACTTACATAATATTTAATTCAGTTTATCCTTTTTTTGGTTTCAAGAATATTTCATGGAACCTCCAATTTTTTTCATAAAAACTATCTAGCTTGTACTACAATAAATATCTTTGGTTTTAGCAACTGAAGCCATTTATTTTTTAAACATATCTACTGATGTAGGCATATTAAGAAGAAACTTTCATCGTTCAGCACTTATCATTTACAAGAGTCATGTTTGTGCATTTCACACAATAATGAATTATTTGCTTGCAATTTATATTTGACCTCTTTAAGAAACCTGTATTTTTTTTACATAAAAGAGTTCCAACAATATCACTATGCACAATCTTTTCTCTGCTTAGTAGTCTCTGAACAAAGCTACATCTCCAAAAAATTTTATGAAGTTTATGTGCCTAATGGTTTCAGAATGTTGTGTTCTCTTTGAAGAAAATAAAGTTGACTAGGCAGCGTTTTGGTGCATCACAAGACCAAAATCATTGTAATCAGGAAGAAACATGACTGTGGCACAGCAGGCAAAGAGAAATTATATTTCATTTCATTTACTGTGTCAGACATGACTAGAAAATGGAAAATCTATTCTTCCTTAAAAAAAAAAAAAAAAAAAAAAAAAAAAGCAGCAGCAGAAGATTCTATCAAAAGGTTTCAGTTTTGCATAGAAAACACATTTTATTATAGAAAAAGTAGTCTATCTGAGCATTTCTGACCAGCTGTAATCAGTACATCAAAATTTTTAGGGCTTGCATCAAGAAGCTGCTTATATTTCCCCATTAACTTCTAATGCAGCCTGGGAAAAAAAAGCTCTGAAAGACCATGTCCCAAACCTATATTCAATATGCAAGAGTACATAAAAAGTTATTTTAAAGCTAGCAAAATAGAATTATTCTGAAAGTGGATGCAATACATACCTTGAAAACAGCTGTAAAATGAGCTTAAAAATCCATTGTTATGATTGACTAGAGAGATTACTTTGCATGTACAAATCAAACCTTTTCCCATTTCATGCCAACAAAACAGAGCTCCTTATTCTATTCTGAAACTCAATTTCCACTAAATAATAAGAATTTTGACAAACAAAATGGGGACAGAATTTTTACTTTGTGTTTTGTGCATGTGTGAAAAATCATATGCTGCTACTTGATTAATCTTAGTACTTCAATGTAGACTTTTTACAGACAAAGAAATTATACTCAAATATACCACTGTTAACATTTTAGCTTTCTAAAAGAAATAATATGCCTCTCAGTTTCTGTGCTTTGATACTCATTACTTCAAAAACACTTTTTTATCTGATTTTTTTTTCATTTATGTTTACTCCACTTTCCCAAATACCTTTAGCCAAACAAAATTCTGCTGCCTGTTTAACAGTGGTATCATAAGCGTTGGGAATGGGAGCTGGAAAGGGGCTTTTAGTTCTAGTCCCATAGATCACTACTTTCTCACCAACACACATATGGAAACATCCACACAGATCACTAGTGAACAGGCTACCATAACTACTTATACATAAAGACATACGTATACACATATAACTGCATATTCCCAGTGAGGAGGTATTTAGACTATCCTTATCAGAGGATCTCAGCTGGTTTGGGGCATAGAAAGAGTGCAGGAAATATGCATTATGCAGAGGTATGTTACTTCATACATATATATACACATAATCTTGTCAGCACATGCATGTACACATATGTAAGCACATATACACATATTCATATAGAAAGATCTGTGGGTATGTGATGAGCCACATTGCCAGAGTTAAGGATCTATGCTATCTTCAGTGACCAAGTACAAATATTTTAGTCACCATAAAACATCAAAGGGGTAATGGTTTTAAACTAAAAGAAGGTAGATTCGGACTAGATAGAAGGAAGACATTTTTTACGATGAGGGTGGTGAAACACTGGCACAGGTTGCCCCAGATGCCCGATCCCTAGAAACATTGAAGGCCAGGTTGGACGGGGTTCTGAGCAACCTGATCGAGTTGAAGATGTCCCTGCTTATTGCAGGGGGGCTGGACTACATGGCCTTCGAAGGTCCCTTCCAACCCAAACTATTCTATGATTCTATGACACCTGGTGAGTACATGAATGAAATGTGAAGGCAATGTAAACAAGCAGTGGTCTTGTCAGTAAGTCAAATGTTTCTTTTCTTTTTATTTTTTTTTTCTTTCTTTCTTTTTCATAGGGATTAATGATTCAGGCTTCTTTCTTTCTTGCACAGCATTTTATTTTATGGTTTAAAACCAGAACCTTATTGGCTGGAACAATCCCAATGCTTATATAAAAGGGATCAAGGAACTATTTTCTTCTGAAATGAGAGAAGCATCATTGTCAAAAAATCCCTGCTTTCTTTTCCTGACTGTTCTCTAGATGACTTTGCAGTCCTGAATTATTTACATCTTGACAAAGGCTGTGATATAATTCCAGAAATTTTACAAGACGGTCTTTCCAAAATTTTCCACCTCAGTCAACAGGACATATGATATTCCCTAAGCATAACAGCGTTCCTGCCAAAAAACAAAATATGTTTCTACTTACTGCCAAACCACCTGACTCTACCTAAGTAAATTTCTTGCCAAGTCCATCAGCCTTTCCACCTTAAACCCTAAATCCGTTCATTCTTGCTCAACTTAATATGCATTCCCTTCCCCACCAAACGATAAAACACCATTTGATGGACCTAAACCACACTAAAGTGGTATCTCTCAGAAGTGGGGCAGGGGGCATTAATTATACAAATGTTGATCTCGCCACATTAACTACGGACTGTAAATTCAGAGAACAAGATCTCATTTGATCTGAATGGATTTCTCCTGACTGCCAGTGATCTGTGCAGAAGAAAGGCACTGGCGTAAAAGACCCAATACATTGGAAGAGGGAATGGTTCCCCCCAGAAGGCAGGGAACCACAACCAGCAGCTGCCAAGCAGCCACTTTGAACTACAGACTCTACTAAATTCAAAGACCAGGTCTCCTCAAAAGGCACACTGGGAAAATTTCAAGCTAAAGATCACTTTTATACTTGTTTAGCATATTCTAAGAACCTAGAATGAAAGGAGCTTCGGTTTGATTATAATTAGTGAAGCTAAAGCAAGCAATAAGTTTTTCCCTCCAGCTCCTTCCCATCTACTAAGATTAGAATCTCTAAACAGACAGGAAATATTCAAAACCCCTTTTGCTTTTCCTTTTCATGGTTGTTTAGCTCAGAATCATGGGAACACTCAGGAGACTGATACTACTGCGTAGGAAGCCAGAGCAGCTAAACACAAATGGTGGAAAAATAAACTTAGGAGAGTAAGATCCTACTACAGCCAGCTCTTGCTATTTAAAACCCTGGTTACAGACAGAGGAAAAGTTGCAAAATCAACTGGGTTACTTAGTCTGTCTCCTAACCTTACCTCCTGGGTTTAAGTGTCGACACAGGAGGAAATGGCAGTGATAAAATAGACAGGAAGGGAGCAAAAGCAAAACGATAGCACAAGCAAAAAAAAGGACAAAAAGAACTTTGAAAGGCAAAAGGCATGGGAGAGAATTTTACAAGGGCAGAAAGGAAACTTAGATATAGCCCACCCCACCTAAATGTAAGCATGTAGTTAAGGAGCCTTCGTTGAGTAGTAAGCTGTCTATACAGCCAACCAAAGGCAGCAGATGACTTCAAAGCAGTGGTATTAAGTATAGCTGAAGTCTGCTGCTGCAAATCCCCCTCCTGAAGAGAGTCACCCCTCTTCAGCAACTGCACCCCGAACTGCAGGGCACCTGCGCTGCCTGAAGTGGATGACAGAAATAACTTCTCCGCATCAGTAACTTTTTGTGATGGCACCGTTCCTCCTCTTCAAACAACTTGACAAGAAGCAAAGAACAAACGCAAAAAGCAAAGCCGAGATTTTACTTCAGGAAGTTTCAAACCAGTCTGAATTTATCAATGACTTCACATCATAGCTCTCCGTTTGGCTAGCATGCAAAATACCTAATAACAGTTTAAAATTTACTCTTAGTAGGGTGAAGCCATTCTGCCCTATCTTCAAGTCACAGAAGCTATTGGTAGGGTTTTTTTTGCCAAATTCAGGCATCATTTTGTTTCTAGAAGGTAACATTGCCGCACAATTAGGTCCTTACAATGCTAATTTGTCGGAGAGAATGTTTTAGATCATTTCCCAACTATGGTAATCCATCCAGCCAGATACTTACTGTACAATAGTTTATGAATTGAAATTTACCTGGATATATATGTACATACACAGTCCACATACATTTTGAATGATATGTTATTCACAACACTCCTACTTACGTTACAGGTAATTATAACTTTATTTTTGCTTGATGTCCTCTGTGTACATGAACATTTTGGCTGATGTTCTGAACACTGAATTAATCTCTTTCTCATAGTAATGACAGATGAAAAGAAATTATCTATTTTTACAACATGATGACTATTTTTTTCCCAGAATTCATTTTTATTGCTTTCTAAGCTCCCCTGGTAGCATGTGTTTTCCTCATTTCTTAAATCTTAATGTTCCAGTCTTCCATTTCCTGTATAAAATAGCTATAAGTGGATTAAAAGGCAAGCATTAAAGATACAGTACCTACTGCATAATCAGATGATGAAATGTTAGCAAAATACAGGGCCTCTTTGTAATCATAGTTGATCCTTTCCAGAGGTACCTGAACAAAACATTTAAAGGAAAACTGTGGACGTCCTTGAGAAATTCTGTTGCTTGGAAAAAGCTGCATTTTTTCTCAAGACTCTTCTTCATTAAGTCTGAAGGAAAATAATACACAAGCAGATCATTTTCAAGGAAAGATTATTTTCAGCTCTCCTCAATATACATTTTGTTGTAATTCAGAAATTACCAGAATGAATCAGTATTTTTGATCCTGTCTTTCAGCGCTGGCCAAAATCAAATATGAGTCGTTCAAATAATATGTGACTATTCAGATATTCATATTTTTAAACTACAACATAGGTAAATATGGAATCATCTATTCTTCTACATTAACTTCCCTTGGATAACTAAGCAAAGGAGAATTGAAGCAGAAACGTGATAATGCTTTAAAAATATACAACAAAGTAACTTATAATATCTAGATAATTCCAAATATCCACATTTCTAAAACTCTTGTTGCATATGTTCACACACTTTTATTTATACTAGTACACATTTGCAAACCATTTTTAATGTAATGCTATGCATTGTATTCAATTTGAGGAAATACAATACGCTCTTAAAGGCTATACTTTACAGCACATTACAGACTTCAAAAATATGTTAAGTTTTATTAAAGTTAAAAGTCATACCCCATAAAGCCAGGAAAGGGTAACGTTAAATATGCTCTCCCGTACATGCGTCTTATGACTGTGTATAAATTTCTCTCCCATATAGACCCTGCTATATTCAATGCATACTTTGCTCATTACATGACTATCTAGTACTTTCTTTTTCTTAAATTGCTTAATATAGAGCCTTATTTATTGCATATTTTTCAGATCCACTTTGAAGGTACAATTAGCTGTTCTTTGCAGGATTTTAGAGTGATTATCTGTACAGCACAGGACTGTTTGCAAAGACTTTTTTTTTTCCTCTGCACCTATTCAATGTGGTTAGGATTCAGTGATCTTCCATTTAGGCAAAAAAAAGAGGTATCGAAGTAGAAGACTTCTTCCAACATTGGGTAACCAACCCAAGGTGCCTAACATCTAATTTTTCAATGTATTTTAGCCTTCAGAGATGTGTTCAACGCTGCTTTGCCTGAGCAGAGCATTCCTGACATCACAGGACAGACTAAGCACTCTTATTTTAGATTATTAGGCCAGTCTCCTGGGACATATCAGCTAGTTGGAGCCCAGAAAACGCCGCTGAGCATATGCAAACTAGGATTTTTGCCACTTGGCCAAATCTGGATGGAATTTTACAAAGGCAGCAAAAGATTCCTCTCTAGCACACACATCCCTCAACAACCCATAATGTCTATTATCCTCTTCCAAATCTGTGAGGTTTTAAAAAGATTTATGATCCTAGCCTTTTTCTTGAAATTAAATTAACTGAATTGATATAAATTCAGTCAATCTGAATAAATTACCAGTCTCTAATGTTTCAAATCGTACAGTCAACAACTGACATGTGGCTCTGAAAGTCACCTGCTGCCAGCCCCACCAGTAACTTTCTATTTTTCTAAGGTAATTCTATACCAATACAAGAATAGTAACACTATTTATATGCAAACCATATTTGCCCATCTTGTTCCCACTCATCTCCTTGTCTGTTTTCTTAGAAGTGAAATTGCCTGTTTTATGTACTCCGAGTACTTGCTGATTCGGTCATTTCTGTAGGTAGAGCACAGTAAGTCACACTAAATTATTTGCGGTTAGCCTATACGTTGCATTTGCTGTAGCTGGCATCCAAACCATTGAACACCAAATTGTAGCAGAATCTGTCTGCAGTAATTAATTATTAATTAAGCAGACTGGGACAAGGGAAAAAAGAAAAGGCAAAAAGTAGTATCAAAAGCACCGATACTCTGAAGTCTTATTAAAAGCTGTAATGAACATGCAGCAGTTGACCTTACACATACAAAGCCATGTAAGTTACCTATTTATAGATCCTCATTTCCAATGAAAATGAAGGATCTGAACTTAATCTAAACACATAAATATGTAGGTTCTCAGCTTTATAAAATAACTTGGGAAAATACAGGGTTTCCCTCAAAACTATTCAGGACCATGAACTAAGAACTTCTGAAACTAGTCAACTGCTTCAAGCATAATTAAAAATATGGTAACAAATTAGGGCATACATTTCTTTTACTTGTATAATGAGTAAAATGAAGCAATAGAATTGCTTCATGGGAAGCTTTTGGTAGGTAGTGGCAGTATTTAGGTTCTATTTGACTTCATCTACTATGTCTCTGTCATTCTTAACCCTGAAAACTCAATAAACTACCCTCCATATATAGAATGGTAGGTGAGGTAGTGAAAGACTGGTTTTCGTGTTATCTTTTATGCTGTCTTTTCAAGGAACACATCTTTTGGGAAGATATCACACACATAAAATAAATGTACACCTATTTCTGGTAAATGATCTTCTTCTGCAGTGTAGCAATGACATACACGTGGATTATGAATGAAGTAGTCTGAAAGCCAAATTACCTGTCAACAAATAGAACCTTAGGCTCTGTAAGATTAAATGCAGCCCCATACTGATCACGCTTGAACTAGGACTCACTTTAAAACAACAAAGCCAAGAAAAAAAAAAAGTATGTGATTTGTTGAAACTAATTAGTCATCAGCATGCAGATTAATCAGTAACATGAAGACTTCTGTGGTCAAAATCAACAGCAGTAGCAATGTGAGGGAAATTAAATCATTTCAAGTGAAGTTCTACCAACAAATAGAGCTAAGTGGTGGGAAACTGTAACAGGTTAAGACCCCAATTCTTCCACCTTGCTTAGGCTTCTAAATCACAAGTCTGAATCAACAGTGTTGCAGCAACCTTCAATCCAATGAGGAGCTGAATATCATTTCCACCAGCCAGCTAAGAAATAGTTCATTGGGCTCTTCTTCTTTTATCATTAAACATTTATGGAGATCACCATGCCTATTCTTTTAGTAAATGCTAGGTCACCAAAATTTGATGGGCTCAGCTAATCTAGTCAGACCTCTCACACAAGAAAACCTATGAAGGGGCTACACAGAGAAAATGTCACCCTGTAAAAGACAAGGAATACTTTTGATTTAATTCTGCATAACAACTTCATTGGCACACGACTTCATTTGACAACTCAGTATACGGAACGACCCCATCAGTTTTACTTCAATCAAGTATTGCACTTATATAGAGGCAAAGACATGTCACCTTCTCATGATGTCTCATGGCAAACTGCACACACTTCAAACAATGTATATCAACAAATAGATGGTTTAGTTTCACAGTGTACATTACAGGAAAAATCTTCCCTGACAGCCTATTTGTCAGTGCGTCGGATGCAGCACTGTAACACCAGACCATCTGGAGATTCCAGTGAAAAAAACACTGAGGGTGAAATTCCTCCTTCGGCTAGTGCTCACTGAAAGGAGGCAGAATAATGGGCCTTCTCTGCGGATTGTCATAACATCAGAAACCAGCGATTGACTGCGCTGCTCTTATTTGTATTGGTTTGAAACAAGATAGGATATGCTGCAGCGATAAAAGCAGAGCATCAGCAATTAAGACTGAGTCATGACAAAACACTGCTAAGATCTACTCCTCCATTTTCACAAGGGGAGGAATGTGTATTCCATATACATGCACTTTCAATCTTCAAATGTCGTAGCACAAAACTCAGCGGACTACTCAGATTCAAACAGCAATTTTCATCAGATTTCTTGATGAAGGCGTGCACACTACTGAATTATTTTGACTCATTTGCATCTAATGACCCACGGTCACTAATGAGTTATGAACTCCCAATGCTCAGAAGATAAAACTCAGTAATGTGTTTATTGCTCTAATTGGCCAGGTGGAGTTTGAACAGCAATGTTGTCTTACAACAAAACATAATCTTTATTATTAGACAGTGTGAAATCTGTTACGTATTACTTTAGACCAATCTGTCCAATAGACACAGAGAGAAAGAAAGGAATCTTCACAGTTTTTACAGTGATTTCTACTTGCTGCAAAACAACATTTAATATGACTGTTGGGGGAAGAAGTTATTGGGACTATAGATAGTTATATAAATTATACCTAGGTAAATACTCTGAATGACATACCAGAAAGAATGAAAAATATTCAGATATAGTTGGATTACAGTTAATAATGTCCTCAGGGAAAAAAACCAAAACACTGGATTGGACAATATATTTGTGAAGTAACTAAACAACAATCCCACAGTAGTCATGCTGTACTTAGTTTAGTAACAAAATACTGATCCTTTTAGGTTTGCTCACATTTGCTGTCAGATACATCAAAATTGAGGAATACCAAATGCTATGCTTTAGTCTGATTTGCCGCTGATTAACAGCAGAAGAAGCCAAACTTAGAGCTTTTTAAGAACAGATGGTGCTTCTTTCCTCTTCTTACTGGTCAAAAATTCAGAGAAAATAAGGATGAAGACAGATGTAGATAGAGAAGAGAAGCAACTGAACAAGAAAAAAAAGTTTGGCAGATCCCGTAAGCAGCTACAGAAACAAATTATACCCATTTCCACTGTGGGTGTGCAAGTTTGAGGATTCACAGATGGCTTGGAATTCAGTTCCTCATCAGCGCTGAATCTGTCTCCAAGACAGTCTGAAAAAGGGGTGCCGAGTGATTGCAAAATGTTTCTTTTGCCACTTTCACTACTTGATAGTTTCCCATCTTTCCCTCCTTTTTCTTCAAATCAACAAAACACAAAACAAGAAGTAAGAATGAAAGTTTCTTGAGGTACTGGGAAAAAATGGACGGTGCCAGTATTTGCCCAGATCACACAACTAAAAGTTGTTTTCACTGTGGGTTTCCTAAAGCCTAAGGGGACTTGAGGAGTTCTCATATCCTCCCACCTACTCCTTATAAATAAAGCCATGACTCACTTTTAAAAATTTGGTATCAAGTGAGTCATTCTTTTGCACGATCTGCTTGAGACACCTTAAAATGGTGGTCTCCTTTCCTAAGAGGACAGGAACATTTCAAAATTCTAGGAAATACAACCAAATGTAAAGGGAGGTGCTCTGCTTTCTGAGAATCAGTCATAAAGATAGCGAAAACCATCTCAACTGTGCCAAATCAGTGTTCAGTCAGTAATGAGGTGCTAGAATACAGTGCCAGAAACAGACTTGCTGCTGTTAAGAAGGTATTATCCATCTTTGTTCCAAAGCACAAAAAAGCCAGTTTGGATCCTGGTATTTCAAGCTATATCCTGACTGTAAGCCCTTTCTTCAAAGTCCACCAACCTATCAAGGCATCATTTATATCTGAATATGATGTATTTGCCATCCAATTGCACCAGGCTCTGTCTGCTAGGATATGCATTAGTCTGCTCCCTGAGCTGAAAAAAATTAAGCCGTTCACTCTCCTAGCACAGTTTCCTATTGATTCATGTTATGAAAGAAGTGAGAAACTTGTTTTGATCTCTGCCAGACTCACCAGTGGACCAAAATCCCCTCGTGCATGACTTACTGCATGATTTTCATTCTCTGTGGTGACCCACTTGAAATCTCATCAATACAGCTTAACCAGTCTATCTATGGGTGAAAACCGACTACAGCAGCCTTGCTGAGCCCTTATTTCCTTCTGTCACAGAGTTCACGGGAGCTCTCAAGAATGGGAAAGGCGAAGGTGCACACATGCCCCGCTTACGACAGATAAATCCCCCATCTCCTGTCAGATAGAAGCATTTAGTCTTTCTAAAAAGAATGCAAAAAATGTTGTTTAACTTTGTTTCTCACCACAGAATACAGGCAAATACATTTCAACTTACTCTGTTTAGAAAACTGATGGGGATTTTTTAACAAGAGGAAGGTAAGACTGCGATGAAGAATGTCTTGAAAGACTTAAAATGCTTCCAACGCCAAGACAGCCACAAGGAAGATACCTCTGTGGTCTGCTAAGTTTCCAGTGGAACTCTCCTGGGGTACATACTAAAATGCCTCCTGTTTTATCGGTCTGATGCAGTCCTGTTAGCAGCATGTAAACGTTCTGATGTGCCAGGCACCGAAAAAAAAGGACTGTTAATTGGAATCTCAATAATGTCTGTAGGTTAAACTACCAAGAAATAAATAATGCCTAATAGTTTCACAAATAAACATCTGAAAACATGACAAATATGAAATGGCATCAAATTAAGCTTTAGAATCCAAAATAGTAGGCAGATTCTGTCTATGCATGTTGGTGTTTGAGTTACAGAGAATTGCTATTTCCAGAAACCTTTACTTCACTAAAATCACCCTGGACATGAAACAAGACAGAAACCTTTATTCTTCTTCATTGTTCTTAACGAACTGATGAGAAATAAATTTAGCAGAGGGGTGAGTTAAACTGAGGTTTTCATTTTCTGAAATGAAACTATTATGTTAACAGTTATTCCCTCCCATACATGCTATCACCTATTTCAGAACTCTCAATAATGTCATGCAGCAACGAAGCAGTTCTTTACCTACTGCATCTGTCAGCAAAATGCTGGGTTTGAATCTTCATTCCCCTCCGTTTACAAATACTCTCATAAAGTCCATCTTTCCTCACATATTTCCAAACTGACCTACATGGAACCACAGGTTTTTTATGATAATAAAACATTTTTATCGTTTTTGCTTATGGTTTAAAGACAGTGTTCTCCACAAAACACTGAAGAAAATGCAGAAGATAATACCAAAATCTCAAAACTGCAGAGTGTACTTTCCACTATTCATTGCAAATATCTCTCTAGACCTATCAGAATACCTAGAGGGTAGTAAAACTCCTCATTCATAAATAAAAGCAGGGAGCATATAATGCCCTACACAAGACATGACACGTATCTTAAATACTAATTCAATCAGCATCACATAAAAGTTCTGTGAAAACTGAATTACCTTCCATCTCACAGTTGGAGATAACATCCTGACATGTCTAATCACTGGGAAAAAAAACATAGATGCCACAGGCTAGTTCACATTTGGTAAATTATGCTTAACTATATAATAAGAACTATCAAGTAGTAAATTTTTTTTACAACACCAATTTCTGCTTGTATTTTAAGAGCAATCCTTGAATTTCATTAATCTTTAGAAGGGTTGAGCATGTTATCTAGCAGGTCAGGAGATAGCCCATATTTTTTAATGGATTTACTATTACCTTTTTTTTCCCATTCTTTGAAACTACATCTCAAATGACAGAATACATCTGTAGAGAGGCTGCTCAAAAACCTGAACATTTGAAAATCCTCAGAAGGTGCATGAAACAAAAGAGCTATAAAAGTAACGGCTCAAATTATTGCTGCTACTGCTTCTTATTTGCTTACATTCATTGCAATACGAAATGCTAGAACAGCACACTGCAATTTTCCTACTCGCAGTAAAGCTATTGTCGCAAATAGAAAGACTGTGGGTGGGACTTACGTCAGGGTTTAAACACCTACAACAGGTATCTATAAGAGAGCTTGGAGGCTAACCGATGGCAGTTAATGAAACATAGAAAACAACTCAGTAACTAACCACTGGGTGTCTTCTTCAGACAGATAGCCTGAATTACTTTCTAGACTCCATTAAGCACAGGGGGAACTTAAACTCCCTACAGGTAGTTTATTCTCATACTGAATCTCAACACTTGGTCTGCTTGACCAAAAAAACCAAACCAAAACAACAACAACAACAAAAGATATTAAACCACAGTCAATGCTAGAAATATAACCATTATGGTCCGTATTTAGCCACGTATAACTCCAATGATTATGCCAGAAATCATGCTCCGTTATAGAAGGAGTACAGTATCTTGCAATTATACAATCAGTATGTCCAAGAGTATAAAGTAATTTAAAGCATTATACATGTATTAGAAATAGGATGAGAAATACTTTGAGGTTTCATCTGACTTGGAAAGAATGTCTCTCATACTGAAAGATCTGATTCTCAGGACACACTTTTTATCCATGGCTAAAGTTTTCCCTTTTACAGGGCAATTTGGGTGTTAATCCAGCAGATTTCCAGATACCCAGCTGCTCAGGGCACATATTGTCTAGAAATCCTTCCCAAACTACCCCTCTGCATATACCAATCAGGCAACTTCAGAAAATTCATAGCAAGTCCTCGCTGGTTAGCAGAAGTCAAATAGGGGATGTCAGGGTGACTGCTGGGCACCCCAACATTGGCATGTCTGCTTGTGACCTGCTGCGGCCAGACCCTTCCCCTGTGTTGTACAGGGGTACCAAAGAGCACCCTCAGAAGAGAGGGAATTAATGCAACCGATGCAGAGAGACAAACACAAACGCACCTTGTCGGAGAGTCTATGTTGGGAGAGTGTGCACAAAGACACCCCAGAATGTAAAACCGGGGGGCAACTAATGCATGATCATTTTCCATTCAAGAATTTTTTCAAGCACACATTGGATATCAGTTTCGATGATGCCCAGATCAGAAAGGAGATCTTCCTAAAAGCATAACTTTTACTGGTGTAAATAATCAACACATTCACCAGTATTAGATCGGAGTTACTTCTTCACCACAGAGCACTGCATTCTGTATTCATTCCTAAATTGTGAGTTTCAAATGCTAAGTCTACTCCTGCCATCAAAGTTGCTAATAAGCAAATTCAGGCCCTTTTACAAATTTAGTAGAACCTTAAGAAAACTGCAGCTGTGGTTTTCATACACAGACCCATGAGATGCTAGAACAAGTTCAACATATTTTTATTATTTATGGGCACACAAAGAGCTTCCTACAAAGAATTCAGAGATGCTAAAATGCTAATACTACAAGTGGCAATAGGTTTCTTTTTCATCTAAGCCACAGGTACTTGTTTTTCAGCCCCCAAAATCCTTTCTCCAAGGCCTTTAAAGTTAATCTCAGTAATTAATTCAGATGTTTCTGTCATAGGTGTTAAAGAAAATTCTCTTGACCACACCACATTTTGCCCAATTTAGAGCTGTTTGAGGGTGGGGAATGTAATCTCAGTTTTGGTTGGCTTTAAAATCAGTAGGAAAAATTTCAGCTGCTACCCAAACTATTTCCATTCTCTTTTTATTTCTCGTGGTTTTTGTGCTGCAGCTATATGCAGTTCTTTTGTAATCTTTTGCTTCCCACTTTCTGCAGGTTGTGAGGGCTGCTTTTTGTTTTATTCTGTCCAACATTTCGGTTTCTTGCACAAAGGCCAAGTATGAGAGATGAATTGCATCTTGGAGTTGCCTATTTCATTTTTCACTGATTAGAGAGGGAACTATGCATCTAGCTCAGATTAACTGCCTAATTTTTAAAGAGCTGAAACTAAATTAATTCACAAGATTATTCCACCCTTCGATACGGCTCTAGCTGGAGTGCAGAGAAGAGGAGCAAGGGAGTGATGTTCTTAACTTCTCACACTACACAAACGCAACCCATGGCTGCTGGTGCATCCTGAATGCTCTTCCCTGCATTGCTGAGCCCACCCCACTATTTCACCGTTCGGTACGACGGGACCACATTTTGCCTGCATGCTGTGGCACTCCGACAAATTTAAAAAGAAAGTGACCGCCTGGGCCAGGATTGCACTGTTGGACTGACATCAGTTCGATTTTGTCCCCTCTTCTGTAATATCTCCTTCAGGAGACAACTGTCATCTGCGTATGCATAAATCGAAGGCTCAAGGTTTGTTTGTCTCTGACCTTCTCCAGCTGAAATCCGGGGTGTATCTATACGTGGCTGTGGCAGCCTTCCAGTCTTTCAGCAAAACTGCTTGTGTGGTTCACGCTATTTAAGTCACCTGTGTATTTTCAGGCTTGCTCAGCTGCACTGTCTTTTATAACAGCTGCTTTTTATACATTGCCTCAGGTTTCATACTAGTAAATTATTATCCTTTTACTTGCCTTAACACAATTTTAAAAGGTATCTTATCATGACAAAACTGTGCCTAAACACACTTCAAAGAATTACTACTCGGCAAAAAAACATCCACAAAACAAACACAGAACTGTATCTATATTAAAAATGCAGTGAGAGGAATATTATGATAAGATATAACTTCTGAAGGAGTGGAAATAAAATAGAATAATGCACACTAATCAATGACACTAATGAGGCATGCAAAATCACAATCACACAATTGTGCCTGTGCGTACAGTCTCTGTTTATGACTTAGAACATTGAGCAGGTAGTAACACAGGTGTGTTTTGTAAATCTCCAAGAGTCAAGTTCGGAGTTATTTAGCTGAATCCTGAGAGAAACATCTTGTCAAAATACCATGATGACCATTAATTATTCCCAGTGAACCTTGCATTTAAAAAGCTTATCAAAACTTTTTACTATTGAACAGTATTTTACAGAGGTGAGATGCACAATGGTTGTTTGCAACATAATAATTATGGCTAAATTAGATATTTAGCTGTGATTACAGACTTCTCTTGTTATTTTTGACAATGCAATAGGACCCAGAAGGCTTCAGACAATATCAGGTCCTTATTGTGCCAGACAACACAAGCTTACAATGAAGACAAACACCGAGCATGAATGAACTTGACAGAAAAGCACCATGAACCTTAAATCTGCAAATCAAATATCATCAGAACTATCAGTGACAGTTCTGGAGACTGCAATACTACATTGTATACCTTGAAAGAACTAAACTTTAGTAAATGTAATAAGCACTCACAACTGCACTTCCTTCTGGGATGTTCTATCATTTTTTTTTCTCTACTGCCCATGAATAATATAACAGATTAATAAATAAATAGATTAATAACTAATAGATTAATAACTAAAAAAAACCCCCAAACTCTAAGAATCCTCCATTCTAAATAGAAGGGAAACATTTCCAGAACAAGTTTCTAAATCAGATTAGCTTTTAAAAAGGCTTCTGTAAATGCAATTTATTTGCCTATGAACAATCAGCTTGGCAATCGCATCTGTTTTTCTATTGAATCGGTTAACATAAGTGTGACAGAATCAAACATATCTTTGATTTTTCAGAAACCTCCATCAAAATTTCGATTAAAAAAGGTCAATTCTGTAGGTGGCTGAAAAACAAGAAAATAAAAAAGCAGCAAAAATAAAGCTTCTGAAATATTTCAATCAACTCTACTTTGTCGTAGCAACCACACCGTATTTAACTTACTGCTGGGCTGACTGAACCAAAAGAAAAAAAAGAAAAATAATTTCCCTAATTTCACACAGTGAAAGATAATTTGCAAATTATCTCAAGTATTTGGATATCTATAAAAATTTTACACAGTATGATTGCGGCCAATGGTCAATTGACTTCGCAGCGTGCAAAATTAGGTGATTTCACTATAAAGGAGCCATTTGCACAGATTTCTCTGGACCAAAACTCAGTTTGCAAGCTTCCTCAAGATAAAACATGAGGCCTTCATCACTCCTTTTGGTCCTCCAAGCACTCCCAACTGCCACCTCAAGCTAGGCAGAGTCATTTGTTTGCTTTAATTTGTCACAGCTGCATAGACTTCCTTTAAATGAAATACATTTTTATAATCAGATGAAAACAACTGAGAAAATAAATTTCATTTAAAATCCAGAAGCTGCAACAGTTGATAATGATATCACCTGATTGATTCTCAGAGATGCTAACCATTTTCAGCTCTTGCACTGACACCAGCCTATATGCTGGGTTGAAAATCACTGGCTGAAGGCCTACTATGAACAGAACGGAGATGACTGTATTAGGCTACCAAGAGCAGCATAATAAACCTTTGGTCCAAATTCTGCTATCCTCTGTTGACATTCTGATTCCCCTAAGTACTTAAGATGCTTATTCATCTTTGAGATCAATGGCCTATTAGTAGCTGAAATACTCTTTTGAATCTCAGCAAGTTGCACAAGTTTCTGCCGCCCAAATTTATTGGCAGCTGATGTGAAGGAAGCTGAATCTAACTCTTTGGGAGTGTCTTCTTAATCTGCTTTAGGGAAAAGAAAATGACAGTGCATCACCTGGCTTTGCTGCATGCATAAAGTGGTCTTCTCTCTGCAAAAGCAGCAATGGTTGCCAGCCTTTAAATTAGTACATTATAAATATGAGGGTTTGAATGACATTCAGAACTTGGGAGTAGTACAGACATGAAAAGATCACATGAGTTAATCCCAGTTGTAAAGCAAGCCCCAGAAGGGATCTGAGGGACAATTTGTGTGCTTTGCCTCTAAAGGTATGGTCTCAGTTCCACTAACACACATCATGTCAGTAGCTTTCAGTATCTGTACAAATGACAGCAAGGGGACTCGGACTAAACTTTAAAAATGACATGACCATATGTTCTCTGTTAAAGTCACTGAAAGGCTACCAGGTCTTCCATGTGCAGAACCACATCTTCAGTCCCGCGTTCTCAGGACAAAACATCTGATGACATGGAACATTTTGAAGAATGAGTGAAGCCCTTCTATTTAAAAGAACACCACTAATAAGGACAGAATGGGATGAGGAAAGTATTTATTTTAAAGATTTATGTTACGATAGTTAATACAAATATGTAGAAAATATTTGGAAATTATCACCTGGCATGATTGGCACTAATGGACATCTATGGCACTAAACAATTCCACCAAAATAATATCAGAGGAGTGAAATGTAAAAGGCCAAGCAATTTCAATTTTTAGCACAACAATGAATACACTCCAGAAGTAAACTATTATATTAACAAAATGAAATAGTAAGAGAAAAACAAGTCACTGCATCTGCACTCTCATTTTGCCAACATTTACGAATTTCTTTAACTGTGAAGAGTAGAATGCGGTACTTTCAGGAACTTGACCTACGGATATGGAGTGAACACACAATTAAAATTACTGATGAGATCAGGACCTCAGCAGATACAGATACATCGTTACAATAACATTTTACTCAAAAAAGTACTCGTAGCTTGCACGTATAAAATTTATATTGGTTTTGTTCTAGGATCAGAAGATTGTCAGACCCCTTAATCTGTAATGACAAAATTGTAATACGGGGACAAAAAAAAAATATGTTATTGTTCTTATGAAATTTAACCTTTATCCAAGTTTGACTTCTGAAAAACAGAACAAAAAAAGAGGTTCCTATTCTAAAACCAGCCTAAAAACTCAGACTAGACTCCAAAGGAATTAAATCAGTGTTTCCTCTGTTAGTGAATTACATCCAGCAATAAAAAATAATAAAGGCAGGCGAAATGATTTATAAATTTTGTTTTATTTTAATATTTAGGAAAAAAGTATCTTTATTCTCTATAGATCCCTTACAGTTGATCTTGTTTATGAACTTAACAACCTGGGTACAAGTTTACCTGGGTACAAGTTTGTCTGGGTACAAGTTAACAGTTCTGAGAGTTGGCACTTGTTCCATAATCCTACTTAAGGAAAAAGGTGGAGGTAGGGGGGAGAAGAGGAAAAAGAGAATCAGAACAAAGGTCATAGACATCAGAATATTTAATAATTTATAAATATTGCATGTATTTGTCTTCTGCCCTGAAATTTCTTGGGGATTTCAGCCCAGAACACTATTTACCCTGCCAAAATAAGCCATCTCCTTCAGTGGGCATGTAGAACAGCTTTACACTCAGCGCTTACGCGAAAAAATGTCACATGTCTTTTTGCCAACAAAATTCTCCAGCAAAAATCTTCCCTGGGTAACAAGATTTACATGCAGTAAGGCTGGATGGCAAAAGAAGACAGGCTACATTGAGAACAGCTCAGAAGCATAAGAAACTCAGCAGAAAGCTGAGGTATGAGGAAAGCATTTAAATCAGGCTTCCAGAAAGCTCAGCCCTCTGGATTATTACTACCTAAAAGTGCCAACTAGATTTTAATCTCCGCCCCCCCGCCCCCATCACTCTTTTTCAATGTTCAGCAAGTACTCACCTTCCACTGTTTGACATTGCAATCCACTATTCTGTACTTTCACAAGCGCTTTACAACCTTTGCTGATACTCATACTTGAAGTGAAATGCAAAGGGTTGGAAAGTCAGGCAATTATATTTTGAAAGTATAATGTTCTGAACAGTAACACCATATAAGCCTGGGCACTTGCAAACCATATATTCTGTCTTGGTGATGAAGAATCAAAAATAAAAGTATTCAGTATTTGCACAGGCTTTTCCATTTGGAGCTTTATGGATATTAACATTCCTGCAAGGAATCATATGGAGTCAACAAATAAAAATAACAGAGCAGAAATCGACAGTTCCTTGAAAACAGGTCAATATTATCACCCATATTCTGCAAATGAAGGAATTGAGATACTCAGAAGACAAAGAAAAATGTTTAAGTTAAAATACCTAGAGCTTTTCTCTCTTAAAATCCATCCTTAGATGCTAGACACATGGTTTGATTACTAGTGATGTCAAATACCAAGTGATCGCATTGATTTCATACTAACCAACAGGGCCAAACAGCTGTGCATGGCTCTGCCACCACTGTCCACAGAAAGGCAGAAGCTCCTCGGTGTGCAGGCATGGCCCTCAGGAGACATGACTTGTTTATGCTGTGTGTCATGAACCTGACAACTGGATGAGCTGGTACAACAGCAAAAGTCATCTCTCCAACCGGTTTGCTCCAGTGTTCCAAGTTAGGAAAGTGAACACTTTGGAAAGAGCGACCCGTTTTTTTGAATAATGAAATATATTCATTTTCAGAATCACTGCTTCCATCCTTTCTCCATACATCTCTAAATCTTGCCTCATTTGCTTCTTAGGACCTTGCCAGCTCCCTTCTTGTTTATCAAAACCCTCTTTTTTCTTGCTTCAGTATTCGTACATAGCACTCATCAAAGACAACCAAAAATACTTTTATCTCCTTTTTTTTTATTACAATCATGTTTTGCGTCTATCTACATCCCTGCTCCAGCTTCTGATCTCTTTCCATATCAAGTACCAGACGTTCATCATGGCCCCAACACCAGCAGGAAACCTGGCAAAGACGCAGTAGGGCTGACAGATAAGCAAGGTGTAAAAAGTACACTCACCGATAATAAGGTCAGAGGAAAAAACTAAATTACTTCTTTGCATCAGTGTTGACTGCAAAACAGCTTAGGGAGCTTCCAAAACTTGAATTTTAATTTAAAGGGGAAGGTATCAGGAGAACTTGCTCAACTGAAGTACCAATAGAAGAGGTTTTGGAAGGACTCAGAAAAAGAACAGTAAAAAATCCTGAAATACAAACTGAATGCATCACTCAGTTTCTCTAGGAATTAAAGTAGGAAAGCACTGAGCTATCATTCCAAGCAACCTCAGCATCGGAGGACAACAGGCAATAATAATAGTAATAATAATGCCAATTTCTGAAGCGCTGTAGTATACCTGATTCCTAACCAACACATTGATAGTATAACACAGAATAAAATTAGTAGACCCACAGTAACTATGGTGAAGATTCAACACCATTTTTTTAGTCAGACTTCACAAAATTATTATAGGGCATTTTGATAAACTCAGTAAGCATGGGAGATGAGTGAAACGGATGAAACAGGGAACTGGAACTCCACAGAGCTCTTGGAAATGTCTTTCAACTAAAGCCAGAAGAAGCTTCAGAAGCCAAAAATAAATTATTAGTATTCACAATTTCAAAATTATTCACAGTAATCAAATAAAGCTGACAGTAAAGAGTTAAAGAAGGAAGCCTTGTTATTAAGGGACTGAAGTTCACCCTTCATTTTAGTGACCAATAAGAAAGCATGCGAAGTAACATATGTGGAGAAAAACAATTCTAACCATACGTACATGATGCATTAAATTATCTGTTGCCATGCAAGAAAGAGATATTGCAAACATTGTTGATGGTCCTCTGAAGATACAGTGGTTCTCACTAGTGATCAGAAAGCTGAACAGAATGCTAGGAACTGTAAAGAGAGAAATGCAGAAAGAAAAAAATGCCTCTATACAGGTTAGGAGTTTGCAATTCTGGCTGCCCCATCTCAAAAAGAACGAAGTAGATTTAGAAAAGGTTGACTAGAATGATCAGAGGTAAGGAACGGCATCCATCAAAATTAAGGAGAAACAGACCACTACGAGGTCTTTGTTTTGAAATCAGAAGTAGGAATCTATAAAGTAAAAAATTATATCGAAAAGAGGAATAGGGAAGGGGTTTTTGTCTTTTTCATAACGCAAGTGTTAGTGGACACCGAAAAATTTGCAAAACGTAAGACTTAAAAGAAAACATTAGGGAGTACTTTTTCTCTTGAGAAGTAATCGAATTATGAAACTCATCGCCACATGATGTGAGAGAAGTCAAAGTGTACACAGTATCAACAACCATTCATCCATGAAAAAAAGAACTATTTCCAGAATTTCAGAACTTCAGGAAGATTCACTTCATGGAAAAATCATGAGAGATTTAGCCCTGGATTGCTGAGTCAGTTCAGTCTGAACTCTGGATGTCCCTAAACCACTGATTTCTAGACTTTCAATGGGAAGGATTTTTCCGTACTTTCCTATTTCTTATCCTCTTTCCTTAAAATCTTCTATTGGCCAGTAAAAGTTGGGCTATTAGGTAATAAAGGACCATTATAGTTGCTGCTACATTTTCATCTTTTCTTATGTTCTAACAATTTTTAAGCTCTTTCAATGCTTACATATGCAACATCTGCTCTTCTGCAGTATTATGCCCTAAACTCCTAGCTGTACAGTGAGAATTCTCTCTTCCTCCCACACACGATTTTATGTTGTAAAGCTTCTGTTTGGTTACTGATCCTCTGTGTATCACACAGCCCACTATAATTCTCATCCTTCAGCTCCTATCCTTACAAACCCCTTCCTGCTGTCAGCCTGCTAACATTTATTTATGCTTATAGTTTCTGCTCCAATTCCATTTCCTCAAATTATGTTCCCTTGTCTTTTAGTCCTTTCATATTCTACCTGTCCTTCCAGTGACCCTCATCACTCTTGCCTACCTGATATATTATTTCTATTTAAATTACCACCTTTCTGGGTTTCCTTTTCACTTACTTGCCCAGAAAACTAACTGCACCCTGATTGTGCTGCCCATACGATGCATGCTGTCGGAGGAACTAACAACTACCGTGCATGACACTGAGTAGGTCCTGTTTCCAGTCCCCAAACTGCAGAACTAACACAGGAGCTACATCTTTGATTTCTCTTTTATAACCCATGCTGTAGCCTACACTTTCAATAAAATATTATATACAGCCTCATAAAAAATTTCACAAATAAATACAAAATTCATATTCTTACATTCTGTTAGATTTCGGGGAATAAGAAGTGGTACTAGAGTTCCTGTTTGCAGGATTCAGGGCATTATACGCAATTATTTAGTGAATCCTACTCCACCAGTGCCTGTAGGTCTGTGACACAAATTAAATCCTAGGAAGCAGAGTAGTAGTACGTTTATCAAGCAGTGTTCACTCCCTGATACAAACTGCTTAAATCTGCCTGTAAGAGGTCCATCACCCAGCCCAGAGGCCAGAAGAACCAGCCCGAAGCCAAATGGGGCAGACAGAGTGAAGAGCAGGGTGTGAAAAGAGGCAGCAGACAGGAATACGATCTGCCAACTGACTGTTGAAAGCTACCAAAAAGAGAAATCACAACTTGATTTTCCAATTTCCAGAGGCATAAACATGCAGGTTACAGTAAATGGAAAAATAAACCAGAAAATGCCTAAGCAGCTGAGTGTCGTACTACACCAGAACCCCTACAAAGAGGAAAAAGATGAGCTTGGCCTGAGTATGTATGTTTTCAGACCTCATAATGTAATGTTTCTTGTTTTAATGGCAAACTTAATAAAAGCTGTCTGAATCTTGTGCTTGTGTCCCACATTTTTAAATCTTTAATAAACAGTTCAGAATATTTTTTAAATGATTGAGTTCACTTTTGGAAGTAACGTTCCTTGAAATTAGATGAATGATTCTACAAACAATAACACAGTTATCAGAAAGAGCCATCAAAATATTATTATCACCAGTTCAGTGATGGACGCAGAGCAGTGTCATAGATGGGATTCTTTTGATATGCACTGCTACATGCACCAAAACATCTCACTGTGATATTAAACAATAGCAAAAATCTATGGAACTGGAGGTAATGAAATAATAAGCTGTATATGCCACGAAAAACCTACAGTGTTATTTATTCCTGCCATTGCTAAAAGGTAGGAATGTGAAATCACTGCAAGCAGCTTCATCTGTTCCTGGGCCAAGAAACTACAACTGTTCTGCTAAAAAAAAAGGGCAAGGCCTCTAGCCCTGAGAGTAGGTGGTAAGCAGAGCTCATGTCCCTACACCCAAACCCTTTCACACCCCAAAACAGCATGGTCTTGTCTATGCCACTTATTGGGAACAGGTCCTGATCATGGCATCTTTGAAGCGAGCCTGGGCCCTATCTGGAAATGTGTTAGTACAGTCAAAAGCTCTGTCGGGGAGTGTGTTCTCAATCTCTGAGGATTGTTGAGGATGGTTGCCTGACAGTGCTCAAGCCAAAGCCGTAGCTTTGCAGAGTTTACTGATGCTGCTGTAACTAGAGGAACGACCTCCTCTTCATTTCTGTGCTTGACCCTTCTCAAATTTTAATTCCGGACATGTTAAGGAGAGCAAGCTGCTTGACTAATGTTTCTTGTTGTATGCAGTGCAGATACTTTTCCAAAACAAAAGTCTAGACTTTACTCATTGCATTCCTTTCCCCAGTTCTTCAGCCAGAGTGCTTGGATAGCACCACTATGCACAACTGAGAGGTTACTACCAGGATACACGCTACCAGCTGATGCAGCGGGAGCTGCAGCTTCCTTAGGTACCTCTTGCTTCCTCTCTTCCCTCCTCTCCTCCCTAAACTTGTTCCTGTGCTACCTGTGATAGGAAAGTTAACACTTTGCTCCCCACAGCTGGCTGTGCCTAGGTAAGACTCTAGCCCTGAATCAACACTCAGACAACAGCTCTGAAAAATGCTGCTCCTTCAAAGCTTTAAAATGGATTGGCTGTGCTTAGTGTTCATTCCAATTCTGGCAATCAGTTAATGACTTAATTATGTCTGTTAATGGGATTTCTAGAAAAAGTATGATTATATGGAAACCAAAAACCATTGTGAGCTAAAATGATACTGAATTATATTGGATCCAGCATTAGAAGTTCAAACTCTTGCTCAGTAGAATAGGTATTATTTTTACTAGCAGCTGGTTCTACCTTGAATGTAAATTAAGGCTGTTTGGAATCAACAATTTACACAACTTACTCCTTCATATAACTCCAAGGAAGTCATTGAATTACAGCTGGCATGTAGCTTCCTACTATATTTACATGCAGGCTTTAACGGATGCTGGGAGAGTTATTCCTCTTTTATTAATTTCTGTTTCATTGCGAACACTTCTTGCTCAGTCTTAAACCTAGCTGAAAGAACTATGTCTGAATTGTCTACTAAGCTTAAACTATTTTAGCCAAATTTAAGGTAGTTTTCATTAGTAATTGCATGGCCTGAATTAAGAAGTATTCTTTTAACAAACTTCTAAGTATCTGTTAATGAGATAAAACTCAAGTGATAGTATTTGTCTAAATAAGTAGTCCTTGAATGTATTTCACACTGCTTTTGCATTTTAATAAGCACTTAGTACAACATTTCCTTTTTATTTGTTCTTCACTCACTCTGTAAACAGTCATTGACCAAAGGGAAAAAAAAAAAAAAGTGGAAATCAGCAGCCTAGTCTCTGTAATCCCAGCAGAGTGCTCTAACCAGTTGTGCACAGAAACGTGCTCCCTTTTCCTTCCTCTTTCTTGGAGAATCCTGAATTATTTTCTCGGGGAAAAAAAAAAAAAAAAAAGAAACAACTTGACATGCCAAATCCTGCCTCTTCTCTCCAGGTCTCCAGGGCTGCTAGACGATTAAGAGACTCTTGAAGATATGTCTGATTATCCTCATTAGAGAACCTGGGTCTCTGAAACCATCAGTGAATATCTTAATCACGAAAGCCTTGACAAGAAAGGGAAGACACCAGCAGTGTTGCTACTTCTTGAAAGACTGATCTCTATCTGGGTTGAGGAAGAAAGGAGAAGAAACCTTGGATCCAGCTGTCAAGCCAAAGCGGGTGATGCCATTGGAAGACCCCAGCACGTTCAGTCGGTCCACAGCTGCTACTACAGGGAGGGGCAGGTCTCCTGCAAATCCTGGACCATACCTGCAAACTCTGTGCAGGTACCTCAAGCATTCTGGAGAAACTGAAACAGTACTAGACATCGAACACTAACGTTTAGGCCAGGGAACTGTTTTCCTAGAGGTGAGTAATGGAAATTGTTTCCCTGTTGGTTAAGCCTAGGTAGCCAAGTCTTGCAAAAAATCTCACAAGGATCTTCAGTATCTAGCTAAGCATCCTGGATCTCATTTTTGCAGCCTCAAAACTGAGCACTGCTTGGCTGAGAAAGCCCAAGACCCTTCTGGAGCAACATCTCGGTGTTTTAATGAGACACTTTTAGCCCAAAACTATAGTGGATTTTCATATGATTTTTATTTGAAAGTTAGAGTTGAGATGTTAAAATGTTTCCTGTTGACCAAAAATAATTACTCAACTGCATTAACTTCAGTAAATAAAATTTTGGCCTTATTACCATACATCCCTGAAAGTGTTTCCTCGTAGTCCTATCCTCACATAAATTTTTTTGGTCTAAACAAACTTTTGCCTAGAGGCAACAAGCACTTTTAATCAACCAAACCTTTAATGTGCCCAGATGCTAATCCGGAAATACTATATGCTGTCTGTATATGTAAATAATAATTAAAAAAAATACTTTCAACATTCAAAACTTGATTATTTAAAACCTAACTACTTGATGCTGTCATGATCTATGGTCAGTGCACATAGCAAATAATATGTAGCAACATTCCATCACTGACTTCAGAACAAAAATAACTTTTAGCAAAAAAATTTGGGAAATTCTGGGGGAAGAAGGTTTGTCTGGAAGCAGAGGCAGAGGGATGGTATCCAAAAATCTTAGGCCTCTCTGTGACTCCACTGGCATATCTCATTTCACTGGACAGGTCATGTCATTGCTCTCTTTAAAAATGAGAACTACGACTGCTTGTAGACATTGGCAAATAAGGGCAGGAACAAAAGAGGTGGATCCAGGTCAAAGCTGGGGGGCTCAGAATCTGATTATTTGCCATAACTGTTTCCGATAGCATTTATAGTGAACTAAAATCAGTTCAAAAGTGAGACTAGAGGGTTAAAATATTTATAACTACACAATTTCTCATTGTTGCACATGGACAAATATGAGTTTACATATACATATTTCACAGACACAGCTTAAGGGAGCCTTCTGTCTAAAATTCCCAAAACCTCAGCACAAACCTGTTCAAAGCCAAATTCAGAGCTCACACAAATAAGCAATAGATCTACATCTCCTACATCTTAAACCTACCTTCCATGTTTAACCTGTGCTCACTTGCCTAGCAGTTGCAGTTCAAAGAAAATCAACAAACTTTGTTTTGAGATTCTGTAAATCTCACTGTACAGCTAGTTCTCCCGGCTTTTCTTCCAGAGCATCCAGCTGTATCCATAGATCTCCCACAGAGACTGAGCATAACTACAGCCGTCACAGGCCACTGGGCTACCAATATCCCTGACACCATTCCTTCTTTTACAGATTGCTATTTGCCTCCTATCGCTCTCGACCTCCTCTCCCTCCTCTGTTTGATTCATTCAGGTTCATCGGAAACTTCATTAAAAAAATTATCTTGTTTACAACCGTATCTTTAACAGTGTGATTCTGAACTACCACAGTACAGAACAGAATTCCCAAAGTCATTTATCATGAACACCACCAAGGTGTCTGAAACTAAATCAAAAATGGAAAAACAAAATCAAGTTTTCCCTTTTTGACTATAGAATAAGATTTGACAGTCAAGCACAAGTAACTCTAAGAAAAAAAAGGTGGCTTTGGCTAAGTTCTTAAATTCTGTATCATTTAATAAGCCCAGTGACATGATGGAAATACTGACACTTTGAGGAAAACGGATTTACCAGAACGTACAAGCACAAACAGATAGAAGGAGAGGTTCAGTTAGTCATAAAAAATCATTCCCCAAAATTACTACTATCTACATAAACATTCAGATTAATATTGACTAGATAGCATTAGCACTCCTTTGAATATCTGTAATGCCTTTTAGTTCACGTTTTGTATGTGACACAGTTATGATGATATATGTGGTTGTTAGATGGGGACTAGACGGGCATCAGATCCTGGTTTACGCTTGGTACCGCGTCTGTATTTTAACGGCCATTTTTACTGCAGCGGTGTATTTCCTGTTTTCAGAATACGCTGAAATGAAGGTTCATTAAGCAGTCTGAGAAACCTCGAAGAACTGTACATCTGTGTGCCGTCATTTTTGCCTGGTTACGCGCAAAGGCTGTATGACATCCTCCTGACACGAGACAGAAGGTGCAGTCCAGAGCGGAAGGCCTATGGCACCTGTAAGACATGGATTTCACCGCTGTAAACTCGGCTGATCCGAAGACAGTTTGGACAGTCCTCCAAAAGATGAACCAACTTGAATGTGTTGCTGAAGCTGTCTGTGGAGCATGGGTGGGAAGTGCCCTTTGCAGTGACATGGCATCAATGCACTGAGGGAGAAATAGGAAACACAGGAGGGAGGTGAGAGAGGGATTGGCACTGACCTGGGCGCTCCCTCTCCTTGACAAGCGCTGGAGCTGCTCTGGGCAGCCGGTGGGTGCAGAAGTTCAGCTCGGTGACAGAGAGCTGAAAAAACCCTGCCTTGGCCTCTTCCCGGGACAAATTCATTCACAAATAATGCTGTTGAGGTAGTTGAACTGCAAAAAATATATATAAAAGCCTAAAACTCCTGCCTAATCCTGTATAATTTATCACCTCTGGGAGTTCTGATGAAGGAACACAAGTCGCTCGTCTTTCCTTCTGTAATTCATTAAAAAGAATGCATATGAATAAGTGTATTATTTTCTTGAATGTTTTTTTAGTTCCTTTAAATGTGCATGGCTTTTTGTTATGTCTCAGTTGGGAGTGGGTCTTTTGCTGTCTCATTTTTCCCATTTGTGCTGGTTCTGGCTGGGGTAGAATTAATTTTCTTCACAGCGGCTGCTATGGGGCTGTGTTTTGGATTTGTGCTGGGAACAGCGTTGATAACCCAGGGATGTTTTAGCTGTTGCTGATCAGGGCTTGCACAGCGTCAAGGCCTCTTCTGCCTCTCACCCCACCCCACCAGCGAGGAGGCTGGAAGGGTACAAGGAGTTGGGAGGGGACATGGCCGGGACAGCTGACCCCAATGACCCAAGGGATATCCCACAGCGTATGACATCACGCTGAGCACACACAGCTGGGGAAGAAGAAGGAACGGGGGGGAGGTTCAGAGTGATGGCGTCTTCCCAAGTCACCGCTACATGTGATGGAGCCCTGCTTTCCTGGAGATGGCTGAACCCCTGCCTGCCCATGGGGAGTGGGGAACAAATTCCGTGGTTTGCTTTGCTTTGCTTGCATGCATAGCTTTTGCTTTACCTATTAAACTGTCTTTATCTCAACCCATGAGTTTTCTCACTTTTACCCTTCTGAATCTCTCCCCCATCCCACCAGGGGGGGAGTGAGCAAGAAGCTGGGTGGGACTGAGTTGCTGGCTGGGGTTGAACCACACTACCATTAATAATAATAATAACAACAACAATGATGACAATAACAACAAGAGGAACAATAAACAACCACATTATTTGGATATTTTCACCTTTAGATTCTCAAGAATTGACTCTGTCACTTTATGCTATAGGTGGTTTGCTATCAACAGTGTGAGGCATCAATTAAACTAATTCTTCACAAGTTGGGCATAAAGTAGCTCTTTAGGTGGATTGCCCTGAGATAAGATAGAAGTCCCTGAGGAACTGGCATTGGCAAAATTCTAAGTAATTCACCACTGAAAATGACGACTTCTCTGGACCCATAAGGGAGGGAGGGAAAACGAGACAGAAATTCATATTTATTCCTAAAAAGAAAAGGGAGTGTAGCTTGCTTTCATTACTTACATAAAACACAACTATGTCTTCCTTCCCTCTGAAGCCAGTGCAATTCCTCATATTTCGAATTCAACGTAAACCAGACTGTTCTACCATGCTGCCTTCATAGACAGCAATGAGCTTCCAGTAGCTGTTACCCTTCTGCACTACACCGACGTAAACACGGGGCACCAGAACAAGGCAAAGACCCCACAGAGTCCCAGCTGACAGAATCTTCTAATACCTTAATTCATTTTTTTCAGTGTTTTTCATTAAGTCATGAATGTCAAGTTTGGAAGTAACTGATCAGATAGCAAGCGATCTGGATGAGGAAAGTATTCACAGCAGCATTCAATTTGCACAGCATGGCAGACATTTGTTACTAAAGATATGCTTCTAAAACTTTCTTCCCTTCTTTCTTACACACAAATAAATTGCATCTTCAGAGAACACCTCACCATATTGTTCATGTGTTTTGGGGGTCTGCATGCATACTTCTGTATGCAACGGAAGACAAGGCATTCTGTAGAAGAAAAGAGAATCTCTTTTCTCACTGTCTGATTAATCAAGTGCCATAAATTGATGGAATAGAAGTATTACCACTTTTTTGGTATCGGGATTGCAAACTTAATCCAAAGTGAGCATACTTGTTTTTAATATCCATGCATCTAGTTAATAATGATAATTAATAATCAAATTTGGAACATTTACTGCTAATTTTCATTTTATTTTACCAAGAATTACATGATGGATGATGCAATGGGAAGGGACTCTTAACTTGAAGGTGAAAAGTGTTTAAAAAAAAATAATTAAAGGAAAGATTTCTTTTTTTCCATTTTCAGCGCTGGCAACCTCAGACTCTGACTTTTTGTTCTTGCTGTCCTTTGGCGTTTTCCTTCTTGCTCTGTCCTTCTTTCCTCCCCCCTGACAGGATGTCTAAATGTTCCATTTGATGGTCTCCATTAATAATCTAAAATAAAAGTTTACATAAATGCATTTTGAAGGAAAATGTGTTTTTCATTACAAAGAGTTTCTAGTAAAGTTCAGTGAATAAATAAACAATGGGCACTATCTAAATATTATCACATTTCCCAGAAATAATGCAAGGACTTTAAAGATGCAAAGTGCATCTACACCATGTTTTTATATTTGGCCTTCTCTCTCAATGTTATCAAGTTTCTCAGACGAAAAACAACTGCTGTCAAGCCAGTAAATGCCCTACAACTTAATAGTCAGTTGGAAAATTTGTCTTGCTATGAATTCACATAGAAATAGCAACAAAGAGTAGTCTTTTAGGATGATTCCAGGGAAATGCTCTGTGTGCTGGACCAACAGGACTAAAAGACATTCTGTTTCACCACTCTTCTCCAATATATCCTGCAGCTGATTTTGTGGTGGGATTTAGAGACTGGATCCCACAATAAAAGTGTTCCGCAATTGTTTTCATACTACTCAAAATTTAAAACAGTGAACAAGCACAGAGGCATATTCTCCAGATCCTTCAAAACTATTGTTAATTTGTAAGTGGATATATAAGCCTTTTTAAAACATTATTAAAGGAAAGGGAAAAGGTCATAACTTGCATATAGCTATTAGTAAATAAAAGCACAAAAAGCATCAATAAAAAGTACAACTACAAAATAATGCAGCAGAGAAAAATAATAACCAGCTTAACATGTAAAAAACCCAGGCATTTCGATGCTGTATTTTAAGTCACAGGCAAAGATGTTGCCGTTTGGACTTTGCATCCCTAATAATAGTGAAATTAGATAATTATCGAGCTGAGAAATAGGCAAGTTTTCAAATGTCCAGATGGTTCCACCACCCACCTCATTTAGCAAAACTTCCTTTATTCACACTGCTCTGACATGCTGCCCATTTCCTCAATTTGTACCCATTAGCTGACAAGAAAAGGGCTGAGCTCAGAAATCAACGGGCTCTGACAGGAAACCAGTTCCCAGGGGCCCTCTTAGCAGAAGTAGGATTTTAACTGATGTTGCCCAGGAGACAGCTGTAGCAACTACGTCCCTATCTGAAGTAATATTAGTGAAGCAGGCGAAAGGATTTACAGTACAAAGACCTCTTAATATTCTTGGTAAGCTGCAAGGCATGATCTGTAGTCCGTGGGAAGGCGAGTGCACGGGCTCAGGATGAGAACACTAACGTAACTTATTTCCCGTTCGCTAGTGAATAAAACTTCCACGTGTCACTAAGTGATCCAGCTACAAAATGCTGTTTATATTGTTTGGCAGATATAAGGGTCAATGTCAGATTTATGGTGGAAGGCACCTTCGTGTCTGTGCAAACATCTGAGTGTTCCCCAGGTTCTGGGGAGGGGTGGCCACCTCCCGGAATCCGCAGCCACGTCACAGGCAAGGGCTTGGTTTGCCATCGGTCCCGTTTGTAAAACACGCGGCCTTCTGATAGCAGGGGCGTGTGTGGCCTTAATA
>NW_009635032.1:0-17308 GCF_000690535.1 Cariama cristata | reverse complement strand
GGAATGCACAAACAAGGTCATTCGACAGATGTCATCTTCCAAAATATCAAGAGATGCTGACTTCTAATTAATTTTACGTTTATGAATATTACATCAGGGTGTGCCAAATTCAGTCTGTATTTTCACTAACACTTCTCAGATTAACCTGGCGATCCCAAAAGATGCTCTGAAGTATCGTTGCTTTAACTGCCTTTAACACATGAATGTTCATTATGCCAGAATGGCAAAGAGATCACTTTATTTAATTTGTAGTATGTGGACAACAAAGAATAAATAAAATGTTTGGAGTTTTGTTTTGTTACAGTGAAAGCAATCAGCAAATAATGAAAGCTTCATTTCAAGGTCTTTAACGGTAACTGCCTCAGAGAGAAATGTAATTCACCTGACACTGAACAACAAAGCTGAGATGCTGTGATGACTGTATCTGTTACACAGCCTGGGAAACATATTAGGTAATTATCTGTAGGCATAATGATTCCCTGACAAAACCTAAATTAAAATGGAGTTGCGACTGAGAGTACATATTAGTAGTTTAAGGTAAACTACAAAGCAGGCATTTTATAATTCTCCTTAAATCTTGCATTTTAATCTCAGACATTGAGTGAAGGTTAAAAGAAGGCCATGCATGTTGCAAGGCAGAAATCCAGTGAGGGGACCAAAACCACCTTAATTCAGCACTGTCAAGGATGCCACAGATTACCAACGAAATACATTTTGCATTGAAATCTAGTGCCTACACCACATCAGATAGCAAAAAAATTAATTTCACTTATAAGTGGATGTGTCAAACTATCAAACTTTTCTAATACAACATAAATAGGGGACGCTTTGGAACTGACAGTGTATCAGTCGGTACTAGGCGGCAAATGATCAAATCTTTAATAACTACAAAACTAAAATCTTAATCTAAGATCTTTAATAACAAATAATCTAAAATCTCCTAAGAACAAAATTTGCATTGGGCACCCTTTAGAGAATAAAGATGCATCTCTGAAGAAGGGGGAAAGACACACAGAAAGATTAATATTCGCAAGCCTTAAGAGCATCAGACGAGGTTGATCTGACCTGCAAAATATAGTCAATGTAGAGTACTGATCTGATGGATGCTTTCAGTTACTTCTACTTTCTGCTACAAAATTAGTAAGAGATTACCAATACGTACGCAATACCCTTAAGGAGAAAAGGAAAACAAATGAGACAAATCAACAGACAAAACTTCAAAAGGGAAAAAGTGTCTGAGGCACTCTAGTTTATCTGTTTGTACTAGCAGTTATCTGTTTAGAAATAGCGGTATATAAATACTGTCATCCTTTTTGCCCTTCAGCTATGTCTATTATCCCACGTAAGGGAAATATGAGGACTCATAAATTCAGTTCAATGATAACAACATTTCTCTTTGGCTGGCTTAATAAATGACTGCTTTTAAAATACTAGTCTTTAACAAGACTCCTTTGAAATAGATATTCATGTATACTTCTTCAAGAACTACATTTTTATTCCTTAATTGCAATAAATACATTAAGATGAACCATCGTCACTTCTGAATACGAAGAAACTTGAAAAAAGTTTTACAGTGATATCTCACACATTTCAGAGCAACTATCTTCTAGAAAGACAAAAGAATCAAGAGGCAAACAAAACCAGTCCGCTATTCGTACTTTGTTCGTTTGATTGAACAGAACAGGAGGGGGGTCGCAATCAAGGTTTTGAATTATTACAATTTGCAATGCTGTAATTTCCAAAGGGATTACAACAGCTTCAGATTTCATTATATTCCTTTAATTCTTCATCTGTTTGAAATTTAGTAGGGAAGTGAAGCTTAATTTGCTTTCCTGACAAATAACGGACAAGGCAACAATAGAATTGCACTCCCTGACTCCTCAGAGGTACCGAATCCACCCCGCTTGTCCTCCCCAGCTATGATGGCAACTGCATTTTTCCTCTGTAATTGGTGAAACATCAGGATGGAGGAAGCACAGATCAAATTATTATATGTTTGCCTTGGCAACTATTGTCTAACACTGAAATGTACCTATCAGAAGCCTTTGCGCACTTCTGGTGAAAAACTACAATCAGCTTTAATCTGTATGGTTTCCTTCATCTCCCTGACTCGGTAATAATACTAGAGTGGCCAGGGCTCTGCGACAAGCTGCTTTGCCACAGCTAACACAAATTGCTCGCCGTTGTTTAGCGGCACTTTTTCACTCAACCATGCCAAGGAAATATCGTCCTTTCTCCTTTTCTTAGATTTCAAAATTTACCGTCTAAAGCAAAGGAAAATGTCCAGCTGTTAAAATAGCTATTAATTCACTTTTAGCTGTTAGGTTCTTTGGAAAAGAAACTTGTAGTAGGCTGTGTAATGACATTTCTCCCTCTTCACATAATTCCTGACTTTCAGCTACTGGGCATTTGGTTTGGTTAATATTCAGTTAATATCAGGAAATCACGTCTGTACAAAGAAGTAATTCATTTTTTCCCCTTGAGGCTGGTCTACACATAACTTTTGTACCTGTTTAATTTTGCTATCAGGAGGCTTCTTTTATCAAATTAATTAAGCAAATCAATCTTTAACTTTGATTTTAACAACCTGGTGTTAGATTGTCTCTTACCAGACAAAACATATTTCCTAGTATCAAAATAAGCTGTTCTGATATAAGTATATTTTTCTTTGTGTTGCATTAATAATATAACGTCATGGTTTCTTACACTCTGCAACACATTAACTTTATAGCTAGTAGGATAACTAGAAGTACTGTGTAGAGAAGCCTCTAGAAAGCACAGATTTCAGTGAAATGAAGATGCTAGGACAAGTAAAGGCAACCAGGCATAGGTAAATATGACTTTGTTATGTAGAGGTGTAACCATAAATCACCTAAAAACTGAAACAGACTACTTCAAAAAAATGTTGTGTTTATGATCTTGGTATAGAAAGGGTCTCTGAGTCCATATCTACCTCATGCAGCCCGCAGCTTTCCCGGGATAAGCTCTGCAGGTGCTTCCTGATTTTCTCAGGGAGAAACGTCCATACAAGTGTGTCTCTTCCCATGTGTGTCAGGTTTCTACTCCTGTGTCTTCCTCCTGAAAGGACCCAGCTTGCTCTGAGAGGTATGTGGCTCTAAAACGTGCCATAGCATATTCCAGCACATAAATACAGACAGTCTCAAAAGGTTACAAAGACTCAAAAATAAGGTATGCGTGTGTCTGACTCTCATCATTCTTGTGCGTATTTCCTTAAAATGAGGAAGGTTGTCTACAATATACAATACTAATAACATCCATCCATTTATCGGTTCATACATTCAAGCACGCATTCTTTTATTCATGACTAAATCAATAACCACATTTCCCACTTCCACCCAAGCTGAAGAGCTCTTTGTTCACAACTTGCAGGAGAAATTCAAGGACAACGGATTAATGCAGTTAGAAGGGAGGATAGAGAAGGGCTGACCTAGCTAACGCTGTGCTACACTAAAAAGTATTGGAGTGATTTCTGAGCAAAACACTGACAATAAAAAGCTACATGGCTATATACCCACAACAAGTCAAGGAAAGATTGTTCCATTATTCTCTTCCTTGCCCCACTTTCTCTTGAAGGACAAACTTGGCTGAAACACAACATTTTACCTTCACATATAAAGGTTCTGTTGCCTTTGGTATTCACAAAAGCATTGTTCTTCTCAAGCTTTCCAGACTTGAGAAGTTTCACTGCAGAGGAACTGAACAAGCAGAGAGATGCAACATCTTAAAATGCTGGTAATTATGATGGGGAGTTACAGAGAAGCGTGGACTGAGATATAGAGAAGAACAAAGTATGGGCTTCACTTTTCAAACACCTTATTTTCACAATTCTAAACATTTCCCCAAAACGACAGAAATACCTAATATACTATTAACACATACACAATCTAAAGAATATATCTCAGTATAATGTGCAAGGTTCTTGCGGCCCAGTTCGTGTTGCCTTTAATGGATGTCAAGGTAATGCACCTTATCAAACGATTCTTTAAATCGAAAACCATGTGAATACATTCCATATAAAGGACACCACACTATTCAGCCTCCGCAGACTTTGCTATGTGTGCTTTCTCAGGTGCTTTCTCAGCCTGAAACAAAATTTGACAATATTTAAAGATCTATACTTTCATAAACAGAGATTCTTAATTTTCTTGTAAAATCTGAAGCTATCACAAATAAGCAGAAAAACATAATTGTGAGCTACCATCACAATACTGCATCATAAGGAAGATTAGGAGGATGAAAAGAGGTACAGGCAGTTTCAGTGCTCAGGAATGCATCTGTCTTTAGGAATGCATCCTGTAGTGAGGCAAAGTGAAGGACCTCGCTGTTGACTTCATTTAGCAGCAGGAAACCAACAGCACAATCCAGCATACGAATTAAACAGATGCCTCAAATTCAGAAACTGTTGCTGAAAACTTGACAAGAATTTTCTTTTCTGCCAGCAAATGGTTATGTTTGAGTAGAAGATTTGCAGCAGTGGGAGAAGAATTGGCTAGTTACTGTTCCAGTCAATACATACTGTGGTTGTTTGCAACAGCAACAATAAAAGCAGCTCTGAAGAGTAGTACAGTGGCTTAATATGCTGAAGAAGTTCTCAGAGCTTAACAGTGCAATTTAACTTATGAGAAACCATACCTACAGAGAATGCCTGCCAAACCTGGCAATGTCCTGATGACAAGGACGGCACTCCTGCTCAGGAAACTCTGACTTGAAGTTGCTTGGCAATTTTAAGAAGTAGTCTTCCTCAGCAATGAAAATGCACACTTATTCCCTGCCTGGGAAAGGAACTCCTTCTCAAACAGGCAGAAGAAACCCAGAGAACTCAGAAAACTTCTAACAACTTTGCTTGGTTTTTTTTTTTTTTTTCTAAAGTAGACAGACTACAAAACACACGACCCTGGAGTTTAGCAAGACTGGCAGGCTTGGCTGGGCTCATTTTCCATCGGTCTGCTAAGCCTGATCTGATCTGAGCCCACAGAGCTCCCGGGCTGTTCAGCTTTGTCTAGTCGGTCTTTGTTAGCCACCTCTTGACAAGCACCCTGTTAGAGGTTTGGGGCATCTAGCCAGTTAGGAACAATTCATGTTAAACCAGACCATCACATTAAATGTTAGCCTCGTACACAAAAGATTTGACAGCGAAAGCCGGCCTCAGGGAAACCACAGCAGGTTCTTGCACATACGCAATTTCTGTGTTAACATTTCATTAGAATGCAGGCTGATACAATGGCATGAATGGGAGAAACTGAGGAGAAAACCCCAGCCTTCAAATCAGAGCGTTCCCATTTTTATTGTTATTTCAGTATCCTCAGCTCAGCTCTGATGACTGGAAACACTGCTTGGCCTTGGCTCTTCTCCTGCTTTTAAACATTTGCCACATTCCTAGGAAAATTATTTGAAAAGTGGAACGTTATCTCTAAATGTTCAAAATAAATATTCAGGAACTTCTGATTTAATTAAGATGCACTTGAAATGTCTGCCTCTTAACAAAAGGGAGAAAACATCTGTTTTCATATTAACTTTATTAATAAACATAACTGATTTCATTTGGGACATACCACATTTGTATTATTTATGTCATCCCCCCACCCGTTCAGAGGGGGGACAGCAGGAAGGAGCCTGCCATCGCCCTCTGAACCAGGATGTCCGTCGGAGCTTCTTGCGACCTTCTGCGGGTGGATGTAACCGTGCGTACACAGCGCTGGGAGTCAGATGACTTTTTTCCTACTTAAGGTGTCAAAACTGTATGTGAAAATCCTGGTTTTGGGCTAGGGAATTCAGGGAGTGATATCATGTACCTTAAATCTGGAATCCCCTTCCTGAACATTGTAACTCTCACAAGACCTTCATTCAAAATGATAGCCTAAAAATTCTCTTCTATAGTTTCCATAGCAGGTTCAGACTCAGTGCAAGTTCTACATGGCTTCAGTGATTGCTTTTATTAAAACCAGCATCTTAAAGCAAATGACATCAAACATGCTTTATTAAGGCCTCGCACATTTGGACACACTAGCTAAGACAGATGTTTTTGTTGTGGGGGTTCTACATGGCTTCAGTGATTGCTTTTACTAAAACCAGCATCTTAAAGCAAATTACATCAAACATGCTTTATTAAGGCCTCACACATTTGGACACACTAGCTAAGAGAGATGTTTTTGTTGTGGGTTTTTTTAGTTTTGAGTCAGCATGAAAATTTGAAATTATCTCTGGAAATCATATCAATTTGGGATTTACAAAATATTTCAGTATTGTGGATTCATTTGTTTCAGTATTATTTTGTTTCAGTGTATGTGTCACTATTTGTTTCAATAATGCAAAAATGTTTTATTTGGTAATGTTATATGTATGGCAATAGTGTTTGTGTCAACATCACAGTCTTACCTTACTTCTGTTCCATTTGCATATTATATTACATTTAACACATATACAGTATAGTTCCTGAACTGTAATGCAAAATATATTTATTTTTTTTTAAATTAGTCAATATTGGCAAAAAAACTTTTATATTGTGCAAAGTTATATATTGGGTGTTATCAAAATGAAGGTCTGAAATATTAAATAGGAATTACAATCTTTTTTCAGTGTTTGTGATCTATATATATATGAACACTATACTAAATATTTCATTTCAAGCCATTTTTTAAAATCTGAAAACTTTTGTCAAAACTTCCTTCACTGCTCTGCTTATGACAGAATGATGGAAGTTTGGAAAGAAAATTGCTGAGACTTTTGGATCTCCTGTCTTGTAAAGACAGGACAAGGCTTGTCCATAAAAAGATCATTGCTGACTGTGTTTCACTATTGGAGCCATGGTGGCATCCTGTGTAAAAAATATTTAAAGTCTGTCTACATGGAGAAAACTAGAGTATCTGGGAAACAAAGAAACAGAAGAGGAATGACTACACTAGACAAAAAAAACCATAGTATGATTTCTCAAGAAAAAGGACACAACTGATTCATTCCAGAGGCCTTTACTAGGGAGGCTGCTGAAGAATTAGATCTGCAATTTGTAAACTGTTTATTCTGGGACCTGAGAAATGTTTGGGTTTGTGCAGATTGAAGCACAATGAGTCCATCTTGTCTATGGTCTTTAGTCGGTACAGTAATGGAAGTATTAACTCCTCAAAGCCTGTGGAATTACTTTTCCTAACTCTGTCTCTCAGTTTGACCTCATTCTTCACAGAGTCTTCTAGCAACTTTGTATTAGTTGACTTTGCGTGAGCATTTACAATGAGGTTTTATTTATGCTAGTGTCCTGTGCTAACTCTTGTAGCATCTGAATGACTTGCACTTCTTATTAATAACACAAGAAATATTTACATTCCATAGATTTTCACTTACAACGCTGAGCCAACTACCTCTGTTACGGTAGATTGCTCTATGCTGCCATGAAGTGAGAAAAGTCTAGGGCATGCCTGATACATTCTTGGAAACCAGATCCTCAAAACTCAAATCCTTGCAACCTTATCCTCAAAACTCAAAATCTTAGTGTTTTCTTCTTGCTAGAAAAGAACAGTGGCAATCATTTTATATGCTTGCTAAATCAATCCTTACATTTCCAAATAAACAAACATTTCAGAGGGACAAAGGTACTGAAGACAACTTCAGTGTCTGACTACTCGTCTGCACCAGTGCAAGTGTCTGTGGGATCAGGGACTATTGGTCTGATTTCACAAAATATGTATGTTTGTAACTTTTAAAAAAATCATTCATTTTCTTTTTGTGAAGGACGTCATCTAATGCAAGATTAATGAGATTTCTACAAGCAGCTTCTCCCACTTACTAGCCCTGATTATTTATAAGCAGCGGAAATTAGACACATATTGCTGCTTTTTCATTGGAATCTTATCTAAGGTCAGTAAAATTTCTCCCAGCATCCAAAAAATATTACTTTTTTTTCTAGTTTATCAGTCAGTTCATGCCACTAGTCAACTTTACACTGGAAGGATGGTGCAATGGTGAAAGGCATAATCGAAAACCTGGTGAAAAATGGATGAATTCTTGTCCGCAAGGCTAACTTGTCGACAAAATTAATTTCAGTAAGGGAATCAGATGCCATGACACAAAAATTACAATTATGCTACTATGGTTTAATAGGATTTTAACCCTTTACTAGTGGGGATTTTTTCTTACTTTTATACTATATTAAATCCTGTCTGGGAACTTCTTATTCTTTCTTTGTTTCTTATGCCACTCCAAATGTCTTTCCAAATCTTTAGATTAAATTTCAAGGTTTCTTGAACTCTGAGATCTCCACCGCTTCTCCTGAATTTCATTACAAACAGTGTACGGGAACACTCACTACAAAACCTGCTTCAGACAGCTAAAGATACAGGAAACATTTAGATGTCTGAAGGTGCCTTCCTCGTGGTGCTGACACTGGCCTGAATTATCTACACTGTTAAATGACCACCATTGTCTTGTAACCTAAACCCCAAATTGTATCTGAATTGGTTTACAATGGGCATTCTGTAAAGGTAATTTTTAAATTTATTCATTTATTTTACACATGATCTGTCAGTTTTTGATTTAAAGACCAAGTTGCTAACTTATTCTAGGCTCATTTGGCTGTTCCACTCACGCACACCACTAATAACACAGCAGTAAGCAATATCTCCATGTATTATGCAGAATCCCTAAGGTGAAAAGGTAAAACAACTATGCGGTGCAATAGGAAAACAAATGCAACTTTTCTCACCAAAATTAAAGGACACAGGTGAATCAACAGAATGAGTGTAATTGTGGCAAAGCTGTCCAAGTCGGCCACCCAGAAATCCGTGAAGTCTCATGTCCCTCACCTTATATAATATATTCTGAAATATCCTTCGGTGCTCGTAGATTGGAAGATTTTTTTCTCCCCCCACCCCCCCTTCTGGCATGTCTCCTGAACACAGGTCCTCTGTCCATTTCTTCTTTACGAAATAAATTAACGAGCCCTCTGAAGCAGTGCTGATACCTGGCACCCTGCAAGGAACAGTGTAAGCACATTCTCTTGTCCACGGCTTCAACCTTGAGAGGTATCTTGGATTTACAGTTCACCTCTTCAGCGGCACGCGGTAACTGAAGCAAACGGAGAGGGAAGTGTCACAAGGGCACTGCGACCCACTCCTACCTCACTTAGTTACTGTCAGGAAACAGGACTAATAAACGTCTGTTTGCCCTCAGAAACCTTTCACATTTCATGGTCCTAGAACATAGTCCTCTATAGCATTGAAGATGCATCTCCGAAAGCATGTGACCTCTCAAAATCTTTGTGCTTCTCCTACTCTTTTACTCAGATTTAGACTGTTGATTTTTTTTTTTTTCTGGTTCTATCTAATATGAGGAGAAAGACACCCTGTGCACCTGGGGGACACATTCTTTTAAAAGGAGACTCCTGTCAGGTTTATATAATTCCTCCTTAATAACAACGGTGTCGTTTAAATGTAAAAATCCAGTTTGCTCTGTATGATAGCTGTCCATTTATTCATAAGATCTCTGTCTGACTGAATGAAAAACTGTATTTAATGACGTTTCATTATGATCCCTGTGACAGGTGCAATATTTTTTCATGTCACTTCCTATTGACTTTGCAGCAAAATATAGATACACAATGCAGAAATGAAGGCAACCAAACCTTAAATTCAGAACAGAATTTTCTGTCTGACAGATACATGTAGCAATTCCCCAATACCAAACAGAAAGAATAACCCACACGCAGACTCCTCACATCATTGCAACTGATTAAACATATTGTCAGCCTGATTCTGCCGAGTCCTTCCTGCATAGATTTCCCAAGTCAAATGCTCCTTGTGTATCCTATGTCAGCTTTTACATTTTGAACACAGAGAAAATATTTCAGAGTATACACTTGGCTAAGGAATCTGCATAACAACCACAGACACTGTAATGAACTGCGAAGTCGTTTTAGTAAACAAGGTATTGGTTTTCGCAAAGGGCTTTTACATGCTTTTCACCTCTGCAGAGAACCTCAGGTACTAACTCTCTTTGAGAGGATTTCCATCTTCCTGGGTTTCTACTTTTCCTTTCTGCTTTTATTCCTAGACACGTCAAAGGCATGAATTATGCTTCATATTTCTGAGATGTGTTTTGTTGTAGCACTTAAATTCTAATTAAAGTTACTGATGAGCTACACTTAACAGAAAAACAAAACGCCTCAATGCCAGTCTTTGGAGGAGAGGGGCGGTTCCCATGGTAGGATGCTGCAGTACAGTGATTTTATATTTTCTAGGAATATTCTTACACAAGGCACATAAAATATGATTCTTATTCATATGTACTCTTTTAGAGAGTTACAGGTATCAAACACACAACAAAGTGAAATTCTCAAAACAACAGCTGATGGATATGTGAAAAACTAATGTTGAAGAAACAATATCAGAGTTCTTATTTAAAGAGAGCTCAATACATCACAAAAAAAAATCCACAAGCTCAGAGGCAAGGGCTGTCCATCCTTACTCAGGGAATCTATTCATCATAATTCACACTAGCTGTGGTGGCAAATGATAAGAGAAAGGACCAAAAAAAAGTTTCATTAAGCAAAATACGTAATTTAATATACATACATATGTCACCATACGCAGAACTCTAGCCGGATTTTTATTTATATGAAAAAAAAACCCTATAAAACTCTGAGATCAAGTAACTCATAGAGACCCTAATTAGTTTTCTAGCCACAGCACAAGAGAAAACTTGATAATTTACCCCAAATCCTAACAAAGGTGAAGGTGAAGCAAAGAACTGCTGTATGAAGTCTTGTTTAATAGTCTATACACTAACTTCGGAGAAATTACTACTGTTTGAAAGTGCCCTTATGTTTTTAATACTGGGAATTAGACAAACTCTGAGCTTATTCTTTCGCTCCAGGCATGGGAAGTATAGCTGTAAGGTAGTCAATAGAGTGTCTTGGCATTACCTTGAAGCTCAAGTGTTTATCTTCAGTTTTTCTCTCCCCTTCTTGTCTCATTCTCTGTACACTTTATGGGCCAATATCAAAGGCAAGTAAGTCTTTGATTCTCCACAAGTTCAAAGCCAGCCGTTTAATCTAGAGCTACCTTTCAGTCAGTATTCAAAGCATAGCTTCACAAGGAACAGCAACATTGTCGTATGAACGGCTCCCCAGTTTGGTAGTAAGCAACCAGTGAGCACCACGACAACGCTCCAACGCTGTAATATGGTTATTGTGCTATAAATACTTACTTGTGAGTTCTCTAAATGATCTATTTTGTATTTCTAAATATTTAATAATGATACCCAGAAACCACATATTTTCTGTCCCTCTCTGTGCTTTTCTAGTTTACGGCGTCTTTACCTAAATACACCGTCTTATCAAGTTGCATTACCTACTGCAGTTCGTTTTTCATTATACAAATATATCTCTCCTAGATTGTTGAAACTGTCATATGAATAAGAACGAACCTCAGTCTTAACAGTCACAAAACTTTATTTGGAAAGCTTAAATCTTAGGGGCAATTTTGCCAAAGTGTTAAGTTCAGCTACTCTGGTTTCATTTGGCAAAGAAAAGAATGTGTAAAAAAACATATAGTGGATTGTATATTGCCTATTATCTGCATATGCACGATGGTTGAGTCAGCCATATTTAACTCAGTTTCTTAGGCAGAGAGTTTTTAAAAATAGCAATAAAGTAAAATTCTCTCTCCTAGTGAGTGCGTTATGCTGTTCAAACTAGTTGAGTGACAACTGATATTATTATCAACAGTAAATTATCAAGTCTTTCACATAGCAAAAGACTTTGCAAGATGCATCGTAACCAAATAAGGTTAGTTTTCACTCCATCAGCAGTTGTTAAAAAAATATTTAAAACCCACTAATTGTCTACTATGTCTTTCTCACATGGTAATGGAAGGAGAGCTTGAATTTAAGTTTTCCATGCTTTTATTCTTAATACAGAGAAAAGTAAAAAATAGCAGCACAGAAAATTTCTCCCTCCCATCTGCCAAAGTAGGTAAAAGCCACTATTCAGATCATTTCATTTAGGCCTTAATCTTTTCCCATTTTCTACATTTTCTATTCCTGTGAAACAGCTAATGTTTTTCAACTCCATCATTTCATACCAACAAAACACTATAATTTCCCATACTTCCCTCTCTTCCCTCCCCCAATCCATATTAATTTTGAATAGACTGTGTGAAATTCACCCATCTGCTACTTCTGTTTAACTTGTATGCTGCTGATTTTACACAGTGGTTGCTGATATTCACTTGAAAAACAAAGACAAGGGATGGAAGCCTGAATTTATCTATCTACTAACAAGCTGTCTGTAAAGTCATTAGTTTATACAGATTTTGAGAGAGAGAGAGAAATAGACTATTCCTGATAGGATCTTCTAGCTCTGTTAAAAGGGACTATTTTTTCCCCACTATTTCTCACACAGAAGGAATTAGGAATAAGAAAAGATGATTTAGTCTTAAATATTTTACTTCATGAAATCATTATGAATCGGCAACAAAGATCCGGTGCTATTAATGGCTGGTTTAGCGCTTTGTGCATATTGATGAAAATAAACAAGTGGACAAAATTATTTAACATTATTTTGGTTTAGAATATCAGAAGTTTTTTGTAACATGACAACCAGATGTTGTTTACGTGTATAAAATAACTGATGAGATACATAGATTGATATATATATATTTTTTAATCCAGGGAATGCAATTACAAATGCCATTTGGGACTTAAAAATCAGTATAAGCTACATATATATAAACACACACACACATATATAGTATGTATGTAGTACACAGCTATTCATTTTCTCTTTTTTTCAGAGGCATTTTGATCTGGCTATCAGTTTTAGACTGTGGTGAAACTGTACTTGCTCTCTAACTGCTTCTCCACCTGGTCCAACTCACATGCCCCTAACTGTGTATCTTTGCTCCCTATAGCCAGATAAATTACTACATCAACATTCTGTTACATTAAAACCAGATTAGATTAGACCAAACAACAACAACAAAAATGCCATTATAGTTAATTTGAAGATTCCAGCTCATTCAGTTCTACTATCAGTAACAGTGATTCATATCCAAATAAAAAGTTATTGGTCAATAAAATAAAAAATGAATAGAGAATGTAATAGAGTTGTGTAACTTCTCTGGTTCTCAAAGACTTTATGGTGCCTGATTTTAAAACTATGAAATTTTTTACCTAACTAAATGTTCTTCTGATTTGTGAGGCTGAATCTTGCCCCAGATGGGGCAAGAATGCAGCACTGCATTAGAAAGTAATGCAGTTACTAAAAAAAAATATACACGTGAGGACTATGAATACTTTGGTGAAGTCAAAGCTTAAGTTTTACCATTTGGAACAAAAGTAGCTTCAGTTAAAGCAGTCTGTACGACAGATGTGATAGTTAACAAGTATTTCTGACTAAGAAACAAGTTTGCACTGTGCAGACCTACTTACCAGTATAAAAGCATTTGGAAAGATCATTTAATATTTTTCTTCTCCTAGTTTAGCTAACAACTATATCATGTTTTGTGAAGCTTCGTAGTGGGTTTAATTTTGCTTCTCCCTCATATTCACATTGATTGCAATCACATTATTGCTCCACACCCTGACTATATCTGATTTTGAAAGGAATTTCTTTTTTTTTATCCAATCCATATTTGAGAATAATTTGGTTTCTACGTAGTTTCTATGTTGAAGATTATTATCTTGAATTACAGAATTGAATTAAAAAATCTGATTTCTAAAGGGTAAGACTAATTCCACAGCAAACCAGTTTACTGGTGCAAATATATTCACGTGCTCCTTTGCTTGGAAATCTCTCTCAGACCATATTTGCTATCTGGGATTTTGCAGGCTTGGAAATACTTTTCTGTCAACAGATTGACTTGAAAAATGAGATAACAGCGTTTCAGAATAACTGCACTAAACAACTTTGTTCACTCTTTTTTTGATGACAATATAGATGAGAACAAAAAGGACAAACTGAAGTTCCTTCTCTTTTTGTTTTATTGGATGCTCTTATTCACATGTCAGTTAATGTAGCCCTCAAAAATACTGCTATTTTGCAGTTTTGATGTTCTTCACAATCATTTGTTCATCACTCAGAAAATATACTTCCCTTGCACGTATTTGTGAATTGGTTTTTCAGCCATGTGCCATTACACACAATAAGAGATTGACTTATTTGTGTATTTTAGCTGCTGTTTGGAACTCATTTTGAAGCTAGGAAAGAGGTCTACACCTGATCAGCCATCCAGGACTATTAATAAAGTGTTATATTTAAATCAGTTGGGGAATGGTCGCAGATTTATTGTGTCAAAATATCAGCCAGGCCAAAATGAGGAGAAAGACAGAAGAAACAATCCGGATTGCCAAGGCTCCCCCAAAACCAGCCTCCCCTATAAGAGGGCTTTCCTCCAGCAGGTCCCCCGCCACTTGCCCGTAGCAGAGGGCCTGGTGAGGGGGTTTTAGTCACTAATGGCACAACATCGATCCTGATCCGCTCGACTGATGTGACACCCAGCTGGTAGCATCCTAACAGCTGCCTCGCGGGAGCAGCGATGCGGAGCTGACATGACCCTGTGACCCTGAGCAGCATCTCCCGTGTTGGGATGACATTAACCATTGGTGCCCGGTGTCCTTCCCCGGTAGCACCCTGTCTGTGGCTACCAGTGGAATGGGATGGAGGAAAACATCAGGCTGCACGCTGAATCATTTTAAGACAACTGAGTTTTCTCCAAAATGTTTTGAGGACTTCCTCTCTCTGTTTTGAAAAAGTGAGTTCATTAAAAGCTGAAGCCTCCCTGATGAAAACATGGCCCCTTCACTTCTCCGTATTTCAATCCGTATGTGAAAATAGCAGTGATATAAAAATGTTTGCAGACTGCCTCATTGGTGTCAGAGTAGGAAACTATATGAAGTAAGAAATAACGTATCTTTTAAAATATTTTTTTCTCTTTCAACTAGCTTTGCAACTTCTGTTGAACTGAACTGAATTTACGAAACATGACACTGATATGAATTGCACAACAGGAATTTTTTGCAAAGGATCCCACAGAAAGTGGAAATACATCGAGCTGCTCAATCACTCTGGGAGAACACAATTAATTAAGCATTAGTGAAAAAAAGTGAAATCTCCGCATCTGCATCAACCTGTCACAATTTTTTCTCTAATTTATTTCTGATACCTAAAGATGAAAACGGATCCAAGAATTAAGACTGTCAGCAAAAATGTTTTGCATAATTTTTCTTCCAGTTGAAGAAATACTTTTGAAATTAAGAAATACTAAAGATTTTAATGTATAATGCATTAAGTACAATTAGACACTCCCACCTAATTTAGCATCTTACTAGAATAATTTTCTTAAATTATTACAGAATCAATCACATTTTCATCTTTTATTTCCAGAAATACACCATCAGTTATAAATGCATGTTCTGAACTTACTTACTGCAAAAAGTTAGCCAGAAATAGAAACTACATTTTTGAATTTAAAAGTTATCTATACTTTCTGAATTGAAAGTTATTGCTTTTATTTAGACTACGAAGTCCCACTCAGAATTCATCTCATCTGTCCCTTTTTTTTTTCCACCTCATCTAGCTACTCTTTTGAACTAGAGAGGAATTTGTTTGATTCGCTGCGATTAAATACCTAGCTTTTGGGCAACTGATGCCAATTTTGTCATTTGCAACCCATCTTCAGATTAATTTTTGTGGCACTAATGATATATAAATACTGGTTGTAAGAGTAGTCTCAATTACAGTCTGAAGTGTGACTGTAGCTTACTCTCAGTTTTAAATCGGTTTGGGAACTGCTTCCAGCACAGCTGCTATACGGTTGCCTATGCCGCAGACCGCCCCATACCCTGAAGCAGCCCAGAATTTTGGCAACTGCAGCCTGTGCTGAGCTGTTTCTCCAGTTGCTCCTCCAACCACAAGTGAAGAACAACTGAACTACAGGTGAAATCAAAAGTTTAGCTGAAGGGACAATCTTGATTTAGCTATGTGTTGAAATATGATTTCAGACCCTGGTTTGGGGGAGCTGGAGGATTTTCCAAAGAATACCCGCCACATAAATAGACACAGCCCTTGTGAAAGATGATGGCCTTGAATCTGTCAGTGCTAGACCTACTACACAGCATTTTATTTCTTTGGCTAGCCAAGCAGTTAAGCTTGTGCGTAGCAGTCCCAGCCAAGACAATGAAATCTCCCAGCCAAGACAATGACATCACCAGCAGATCAGCAGACATTGCCTGACGTCCCTTACTGCTCTATGGAGCAGAGCAATGCAAAACTACACAGATGCGACTGAAATATTTCACTAAAGGAAAGTTTTCTCTTACGCAGTGTATACAGCATCGATGGGCATAGTAGCAAGAGAGATAGAGAAGAAACGTCTTTCATAACAAATATGGTTTACAGAGCACCAAGAATGCTGTCGCTGCTTGGAGGATTTCATAGAACCGTATCATAGAATGTTTTGGGTTGGAAGAGACCTTAAAGACCATCTAATTCCAACCCCCTGCCATGGACAGGGACACCTTCCACCAGACCAGGTTGCTCAAAGCCCCATCCAACCTGGCCTTGAACACTTCCAGGAATGGGGCATCCACAGCTTCTCTGGGCCACATCTACCCAACGTCTCTGGGCTCAAGCATCAGTGAATATGATATCACCACTGCGCGTTTTGGAGCATCTGGAACGTAACTCTAACTTCTCCGACCAAACTCTTTCTGGTAGCAGAAGTGAAAATGAAGAAGCCAAGCAGCTCATCTCAGTTCAAAGCAGATAAATCCAACTGACAAATCTCTGTAAGAGCCTAGTAATCCTTGAGTGGGTTACTGCAAGTCCCATGTGCAAAATCCTGCTAGACATTAGAATTAAGGAAAAGAGAGGAAAAGACAACACTACCTTTTTCTTAAATAACTACAGCAGATGTCCATACAATGCATGGAGATTGTTCAGGAATACAAAAGCAAATCCAGCCTCCCTGATAGTTTAGCTAGCTTATTCTACAATTAGCGCAGACTTCAAAGAAATGGCAATCAATATTGCCGTAGTACTTTCTTCAGCCTGGAAAGCACACTGTTGGCTCTGAGGGACCTCACAACCCACACAGAGACAGGGTTTTGGGATGTGGGGAAAGATCCTTTCAACCCCGTGTAGTGTATTTATCCTCTGTATCACCTCTCCCCATGCACACACGCTCTGGGAAGGGATGAAAGCAGTGGGCAGGAGGAGTGGGAGGCAGGTACACAGGAGTAGGAGGCAAGGCAGGATTATCTCACCTGATCATAGAATCGACTTGGTTGGAAGAGACCTCTG
>NW_009635031.1:28609-31406 GCF_000690535.1 Cariama cristata | reverse complement strand
TCCTCCACCCTGCCCCAGGGCATCCTCCATCCCCTGTCAGGCTGTGACAGCATCTCTGCTCCATGGTGGAGACCGTGGCTGCATCCCAATGAGCTCCCTGCTGATTTTATCTCCTTTAAACTGATGAGGGTTGTTTGTGCAAATACAATTACTTCAGCCGAGGGCTCTCCAGGAGCCGGAGAGCCATCTTAGGGGTTGGACAGGATTTCCCCTGCTGGGATTGTCTCCAGCAGAGCAGGCTGCATCCGTGACACCGACCGATCTCTTTGCACCGAGCAAGAGCCAGGAGGAGGAGGAAGAGTGCTGAGCATGCAGGTGTGCAGCAGTCCCAGCCCACACCTCCCCAAAATCACAGGGAACAGAGTATCTGTGGGCAGGAGCAGAGCCTGGGGGTAGTGAAGACCCTCACTATTGCAACCTGCTTTGCTCTGGAGTCTTCCCAAAGGAGAACAGAACCACACCAGGCATGGGGCGGGGCGGTCACTCCTTGCTGCAACAGTGGCAGCGACTTTTACTGTTCTGCCTGGTAGCATCTTGCAGAGACCAAGGAGGTCTTCTCCGGTCCAGAACTCCCCAGCACTGCAGGCGGAAAGCCCCTCAGATCAAGGCTTCCTGACCAAAGCAACAGACCTTGCGCTGGGAGCCCCCCAGCTCTGGGGTCTGTGTGGGGAGAGCAGATCTCTCTCCTTCAAGAAACTGGCAGCAGGAGAAGCACAAAATGGCTTTAGTGACTACACGTGCGGATTCCCCACGATCCACGATCCCGGGCAAGTCCCCCACCCATCCCTTTATAGTCAAGCCATCGTGTACACAGGATCCCAGGGCCGGTACACACAGGATCCCCCGCAGGACACAGAGCAAGCCCTGTAGCGTACGCAGGATTTCTACCCTCCCAGGACACCTGCAGGGCGTTGGATGGGTTATATGTGGAAGCCGATTGCATGGAGGTAAAGAGTTGAGCTGTATCAAGGCTTAAGCTGGCCACCTACACTCCAGAGAGGTGGGAAACTTTTTTTAAAACTTATCATTAAAAAAATAACGAAACGAAATAAAGAAACATCTTAACCAGGATGTGGAACCAGTGTGATTGGGATGCTGAGGACGGCAGCCGGAAACCAACGTAGCGTCTGCTGTCACCGGCACCCCAGGAAGGGCTGCATGGCTGCAGCCAAGTGTTAGGGCCTGGGAACCCGGGAGTGGGCAACGCCACCGTGTCGAGACCCAGCCGAGGATAAGTGTCATCCTGGGAGCTGCTGCCGGGGGGGCTCCTCCGCGGGGTGGGAAAAAGCCCCACGAAAAGAGCCACACTGGAACGATTCAGTCCACGTGCGGATCCTGGCACATCAAGCTTTGAAAGGTGCAGAGCTTTGACCCCCTGCTCCCTTCCTGCCGTCCGCACATCTCTCGCAGCCCCCGGCACGGCCGAGCCCACCAGTGGAGGTACCCGATCAGCCCACGCACACGAGGACGTGGTCCAGGCATTAAGAGCACAGAGTCCTCTTTTTTCCCTGGTTTTATTTGCTATCCTGCACCGGTCCTCGCCCTTCCCAGCACTGTACCCTCTTCCTCCATCCCTGCGCAGACAAAGAGGAGCGATGTCTTCCCTGGAAGCCTAACTCCAACTGCTCTAATATTTTGTCTTGAAATTCCTCCCCCCCTTTCCTTAAGTCTCTTAAAAAGTACATGCCTGGGGGAATGGCGATGTGAGGAGCTTCCCACTCTGCCCTCACTTCTTGGAAGGGTTTCAGAGCCGGAGGATATCTTTCTGCTGAAGATTTTGCCTCTTACAACAAAAAAAAGTTGGATGAGCCTCAGGGAAACTCGGGACACAAGTTCCCTGGGGCACATGGAAGAGTCTGGCATTCAGAAATATCGATCCTGACTGCACTTCAGAGCATGGATTTAATACCGCACCGCAGCCTGCGCAGTCACCGCCCCGGCAAAGCACCAGGAGGGGTGGTGCAGGATTTGCATTACGCTCAACTAATTGCACCGCGGAGACGGCAAGGGAGTTTGTCCTGCCTGGACATAAAGGACCTGACAATTAAACGAGATCCAGCCTTTGCATCATCTCACCACTCGGCCAAGCGTTTTTGAAAGAAAAAAAGCAGAGTGTTTCTCTAATCAAAAATCTATCCACCTATGAAATGCAATAAATCTCAGAAAGGGATCTAAGCGCTTTTTTTTTAGTGCTGACAAAGTGATATTGTAAAATACTGCAGTGGTTGCACTGGGTAAAACCCTGTGGCACGGAATGACTGGTTTTGTCTTTGAGGACAGCGACTGCAAACACACACTTGGATGCTTCAGTTCAAGGCAAAAAATAGTTGCCCGTGGCTCGATGAAAACCATTCTTTATTCACGCAGGTTTCACCGGTTAAAGATTTTAATTTAACTGCCAATGGCAATTAACAAAAATTAACTTCTGACTTATTGTGAGACTGGACTACAGCAAGTGTCGCTGCTGTTCGGAAGGGCTGGAAAGGCGAGGAGCTTTCCCGAGTTGCTCGGAAGGCAACGCGCTGAGCTGCCAAGGAGTGCGGCGGTGAGGATGGAGCCAGGTCCCGAGCACCGACTCCCTTTCTTCATCCCCTGAGCCCGGCAGGGCTGGTGGCACGCTCCCATCCCCTTTCCTGGAAAGTACCGAGCGCTGACCTGAACCTTCCTGCCGAGGGCTGAGGATGCATTTCTCCACATGCTTGGGTGACAAGGAGGGAAGAGAGTGTCCTTCCCCGGCCATCATCCGGAGCACTCGGGAGCAGCTGACTCCTCCGTAACGGCCGCCGAACACGCAGAG